>NC_056734.1:387776572-388076572 GCF_019279795.1 Protopterus annectens | reverse complement strand
TGTAAGGAATGGCATGAGTTGGAGGTGGATGCATTTCTCAAGTATTTCTGAAATAGGTGAGAGAATGGCTATGGGCTGGAAGTTGGAGATACTATTATTTTTGCCTCCTTTGTGGAGGGGTAGGATGAAGGCTGCACACCACAGTTTAGGAACATAAGATTCCTGTATGGATCTGTTAATGAGAATTTTAATGGGGATGGCAATGCCGTCTGCTGCGAGTTTTAGAAAGAGTGATGGGATGTTGTCAGGGTCATTGGAGCCTGGCTTAAGCTTAGAGAGGAGTTTAGTTATATATGAGGTGAAAATGGGTTTTGAGATGAAAGATGGGAGATGAGAAAGGAATGGATGGTGGAGAAGAGGGTTTGAATAGGGGGGAGGAGTTGTTATTTGGGAAGGTCTTGGTGAGTTCTGCTATGGAGTTAATAAAGAAGGAGTTGAATAGTGTGACTATATCTGGGTCAGACTTGCTAGTGTCAGGGCAAGGATTGTTTTTGGTACCAGGGTTGAGAAGAGCGTTGATTGACTTCCATAATTGTTTGGGATTTTTGGAAAGGAATGATTAGACTGAAGTTTGGCATAGTATGATTTTTTTATCCTGTATAATATTTTTTTGGCTAGGTTACGGAGTTGTTTATATTTAAGAAGGGCGTCTCGGTTCTTATTGCGATGGTAAAGTTTCCAGGTTTTGTCCCTTTGTTTCATAAGTATTTTGATGTCTTTGGTAAGCCAAGGGGCTGAGTTGGTTTTTATACGTTTTGTTCTGGGGGGGGGCATAAGAGTTAAGGGTAGCTAAGAAGGTTGAGTTGAAATGTTCAATGGCCTGGTCTAGAGGAAGAGTTTTTAGATTGTCCCAGTTTATTAGTTTGAGAGAATTGGAGAAAGTTGTGGGGTTAAAATTTGTGAGTTTCATGTGTGGCTATATTGATGTTGGTGAGGAGAGGAGGGAGTTGCTCTATGGACGAAGGCTGGCAAGTGGTCACTAATAGAGTCTGGTAAGGTGCCCTTATGGGAGATTTTATTAGGGTGAGAGACTAGGATCCAGTCAAATATGGAGCCTGGGGGTTGTTTTCATTAGGTCTGGTAATAGTATTTGTAAGTTGACTGAAATTATATAGGTAAATTGAGATGGTGGGATTATTATCAATTTTGTTCCAGTCAATGTTTCCATCTCCTAGGATGTAAGTCTCAAACTTAATATTGGTTGAGGCCCATAGAAGGATTTCCTCAAGTATATTTGTATTTTTTCCAGGGTGAATATAGAGGACTATGACACAGATGCTTTTATGGTTATTTAGTTGGAGAATTCCTATTACTAGTTCAGCGTTGTTTTGGTAGGGAGTGATGGAGAGTAGGCTAGAGTAGATTAAGGCCACTCCTCCTCCCTTCTTTTTTAGGTAGTCATGTTTAAGAGCTTGAAATGCAGGGGGTATGATTTCAGAGTCAGAAATATTGGGTTTTAGCCATGTCTCAGAGACAGCTACTATGTCGGGTAGGGTATGGTATAGCCAAGTTTGGAAGTGGGATATTTTGTTTTTTAGACTCTGGGCATTAATGGTCAGGATTTTGAGATATTTATGGTTGGTAATATGGGTGGTAATAGGGGGAGTTGGATTGTTGCTGGTACTAGGTCCTGGGTTGGGATGTATGTCACCTGATAGGCATAGGCAGTTAAAGGGGAATGAGAGCAGGAGTTTGGGTTTACTCCTATTGTTTTGTGGGAGGTATAATAATGCTTTAGGAATATGACGTTTCATTAAGGAGTGTAGAAGTTTTAGTTTGAAGCAGAGAAGTGGGTTTAGTTGAACTAGGGAGAGTGATATAGTGTGAAAGTGAGATATGATAGAGTGATAATGAGTGTTGAGGGTGATAGTAGGGTGAAGAGGGGATATGAACGAAGGGGGTAGTTCATAAGAGGAATAAGAGGTAGCATGGTATAGAGGAATCAGAAGTAGTAGGCAGAGGGAAGGGATGAGAAGGGTTTGAGAAGGCATGGTATGGTGTAGGTATAAATGAATAGTTGGGTGGATGGTACTGAAGAAGTAGTTGGATGTAGGGGGAACTATGAGAGTGTAAGAGGGATGTGTTTAGAAGTGAGTAAAGTGCTATAAGGTTTGGGATGGGGGAGGGGGTGAGAAAGTATTGGAGGATGAGATGGGAGGGGATAGTGAGAAGATGTGAGTGGATTGGGAGAGATGTAGGAGAGGAGACCTTTGGCTAGGATAAGTGTAGGAGTACTGGGGGTGTGTGGGAATTGGGGGTAGGGTATGGGAGCAGAGTGAGCCCGCAGGGCAAATGGAGTAGGTTGAGCCAAGAAAAGAGATGGCCCAGAGAAAACAATCAGTGAACAGAAGCTGGAATACAGGTAAAGGCAGGGAGAGGGTTATATCTTTGTAGTGACTGAACTAGAGAAAAAATGTTAAAGAATACTATAGTTCATCAGATCAAGCCTTGAGAAGTGAAAGTTAATTCCACTGACTCTCAAGTGAGGAACAGAGAGAAAAGTGAACAGTGTATACTTTGTAGGGCTGTGTAAAGGTGTTTTGCAGAATTTTCCAGGTTGTATGCTGCCACCAAGTGGTGAAGGAGGAAGGTAGTGCCATAAATTAAAAGGAATTTACAGCTATGTCAAAATTAATCAAAGAAGTTTACAAAGGAAGTGGAGATGGAGTAGCATGTAAACCTGGGAGGGGGGGGGCAGCGGACTGTGGCAGGCTGCTATCATGCACACTGAGGTAGAATGCTGGGCAAGATTATAAATTGCCAACAGCAATGTTCAATATAGCTACATACACTGATGTTCCTTTGTAGGAGAGAAACTAAGCCCTTTAGTTAGGTTGGAGTTGATTGAGCCTGGGAGCAGCTTATCCAAGGATGTCTTCACTCAGATGGGAGGGAATTCCTGTACAAAAAGCAGGTAGAGGTAGTACCCAAGGGAGCAAGCTGTAAAGAGAGAAGAGCAATAAATAAATAAATAAACTGTAATTAAGGGGAAATAGAGGAGGTTTGGTAGGAGTATAGGCATGAAAAAGGAGAGCTTAGAGTGGGAGAGGTAGTATGAGCGTGTACTGTGGAAAGAGGATGTAAAGAAGAAGGACAGAAAGGTATATCAAGAGGAAGAGACAAGAGCAGCACAGAAATAGAAGAAAAATTAAAAATGGAGGGTGACAACTAGAGTGAATTAGGTAGTTCTATAGGTAAAAGCAATACCCCAAGTCAGCCAAAAAATACATCATTAGCAGACACACTTCACTAAATGCTAAACAAATACAGTCTTAACATTTGACAAAGAACAGTAGCAGACACATATCACCTAAATGATAAACAAAACACAGTCTTACATTTGTCTAAGAACATTGGAAATATGCAGATTCAGGTGTTACATGCAGCTACTAATGCTTAATAACAAACGGTCTTTAAACATAAGAGTGTAGTAAAAGGCTAAGTAAGGTTGAATAACACAACAATTAACAGTCTCCAAGACTCCAGCCTTACATTATATATATGATATATATAGATATATATGAGTAGAGGGCAATGGATTGAATGGACACCTAGTAGATCAATGTCAGAATGTCAACCTCACTGACATTAACATGTTATGTGCATGTTCTGGGGATTACCCCGGAGTGGACTAAACCAACAAATGCACCCCCTCACATCAGTTGCTAATTATATATACTAACTCCAAGATCACACAATCTCTGGGAAAGAAGACATTCCCCTACTTACAGATTGTTAATCTCTCACACCTGTGGACAACATGTTAGTGTTGACCAAATGCCATCGCTCTACTTGCTGTCAGGGCACTGTCCATTTCATGAAGCCTTACACCCATATATGTGTGTGAGTGTGAGTATATATATATATATATATATATATATATATATATATATATATATATATATACACACACATACATATGGATCTACTTTCATTGGTATTTTTAAGTAAGGTGGGTGTGGGGGATGTGGGGGGTGAAGCCCCCAACTTTGGTGGGCTTAGTTGTTTTCCATTTCATTTGGTTTCCATGGTGGTCATCTGCAGATAACCAAATCCAAGTACAACGAACTGTGAAATTTTTCCCATGGTTCAGAAACACTAGCCCACCAAATGTATGGAACACAAAAAGCACTAAATCAAATCCACCCAAGTGAGGTCTTAACCTCCCCCAACATGGGGGAGCAGTACCCCACACATGCCCCCAAACTATATATACCAACTCCGAGATGGCACTATATTGGGAAAAGGGCAAAGTTGAGAGGATGGCCAAGTGTTTCTGAACAGTGGCAAAAAGTCTGCGGTTTGCTGAAGTTCATTTTGGCAGCTGGTGAGCGATGAAGACGTATTCGCTGAATACTTCTTTCACTGAAATAATATAGACTCTAGTAGAAATTTATCACCAGAATGGAGGTCTGTTGTGAGGGATGTAAGCCAACAGTATATTTTTAACACAATGCATTTTTCAGGATAATATATTAGTTTGTATGACATAACTAGCTGAGAGTGTGTTAGGTGTTTGTTAAGTTCTAGCCAATTTAACTGTTTTAAGGCTTAGCATTGGTGAGATTGGCATGTATTGTTGGCAGCAAATACTTTGTTGTAACAGGAGGCTGATTTGGATTTCAGTGCAGAATTTGGTTTGTGAGGAAAGGCAAAGCATATAATAGGGTTGGAAGCAAATGGAATGAGGCTAGAGTTTTTCTTGCTGGATCTGTAAGGAACTGTTTGGCCCTGTAAAGGGAGCCAGGTTTCTGGTGGTTCTTTTTAGTAGTCTGAAGAATAAGTTGATCAAATGCAAGACTGTCATCTATTGCATTGCCCATTAATTTAGTATGTGGTACTACCTCAGTTTTAATATTATTTGCAAATGTAATCAAGAAATATTGTTTTTGATTGAGATAATGTTTTGGGGTGAACAGCATCAGTTTTGTTTTACTGAAATTGAGGAGCAAGTTTGAAATTTTTCAGCCAGGTGTTGATTACAGAGAAAGAAATCTGAGTGATTTCTTGGAGTTTGGATATTGTGGAGGTTGTGCATACTAAAGTTGAACCATCTGCATATTATACTATATTTGCTTGGTCTATGGCAGTGTAAAATATTGAAAAGGTGGGGTTCTAGTACAGAGCCCTGAGGGACATATTTGGTAAATGAGAGAGAGGAGGAGAGGTCCTGTTGCCATTTGACTGCTTGTTGCCTCCCAGATAGATAACTAAAGAACTATATACTAATACAAGAGAGTTTATTGTGTAATTGTTGGTGTGAAACAGTGTTAAAAGATTTGGGTAAGTCTGGGAACATGGCTGACATCAGGTTACCACTGTTCCTATGCTGGTTTTTGAATTTAGGCATTGTAGAAGCTGAGTATGAATACATTTTTCAAGTATTTTTGATCGGAAGGGGAGGATTGCAATGGGCTGTAGTTATTAAACTCTATAGATGTGCCACCTTTGTGTAAAGGTGTAATAAAGGATTTTTCCAGATGAAAGGAATGTATTTTTTCAGATAAAGATCGATTTATCAATACAGAGACTGGAAAAGTAATCTTATGTTAAGTATTTTGAGGGGAGATGGTCAGTAGAGAGGGTGGTTGGTTTTAGCTTATGTAGGAGTTTGTTAATGGTGGAGATAGGTATTGTGCTGAAGTCAAATAGCTGAGAATATTTAGCAAAGGCTGCAGATATAGAGGGGTAGTGGTGGTATTAATGTGTAAATTGGCTTCTAAAATTTTAGTTTCATAACATTTAATAGGCCTGTTATAAAATACAGTCCTACATATTTTCACATTCCAAGTAATATAACAGTATGTAGCTCTCTCCTCAGCTCCTCGGAGCTCAAAACTGCATTTCAGTCTTCCTTAAACAAGGGCACTCTTGCACTAAATGTTAGCAACTCCCTCATATCATTTCTGCAGTTTTACCAGGCTGTCCTTAGTGACATAAAAACAGTAAAAACAGTCAGTCATCTCATTCCCAAGTAACCCTTCACTATAACATAACACCTCCTGCTCATCAGTTAGACCATCCTTAACCTCAAAGGTACAATCATTCACAACAAAAAGTATCACTCCTCTCTTAAGTTATCCCCCAACATCAGGAAGCAAACCCTGTGAGCAATAATCCTTCCCTTAAAGTGGCATGCTCTCACAACTTCAAATGTGTTCCTGACAAAACTATAACCTGGGACGTCTGACTTCTTAAGTACCCCATTATAAGTTGTAATTTGATTAGATCAGTCAGACTATTAACATTCCAGGAACTAATAGTCATACCAAAGCAAATGTTTCCATTTCTTCCTGCCCTTTGCATCTTGCTCTGTCACACCAACCACCTGCATGTCCTCTCTCACCACATCCATAAACCTTATCTTAGGTCTTCCTCTTTTCCTGTTACCTGGCAGCTTAATCCTTAGCATCTTTTACCCAATATACTCTGCATCCCTCCTCAGCACATGTCCAAACCAATGTAATCTTGCCTCTCTGGCTTTGTCTCCAAACCTTCCAACCTGGGATGACCCTCTAATATACTTATTCCTAATCCTGTTCATCCTCGTCACACCCATTCCAAATCTTAACATCTTCAACTCTGCCACATCAAGCTCTGACTCCTGCCTTTTTGACAATGCCACTGTCTCCAACCCATATAACATAGCTGGTCTCACTACCCTCTTGAAGACCTTCCCTTTCACTCTTATTGGTACTCGTCTGTCACAAATCACTCCTGACACTCTTCTCCACCCACTCCACCCTGCCTGTACTCTTTTCTTCATCTCTCTTCCACACTCCCCGTTACTCTGAACTATTGACCCCAAGTATTTAAACTCATCCACCTTCGCCACCTCTACTCTCTGCATCCTCACCATCCTCTATCCTCCCTCTCATTCACACACATATATTCTGTCTTAGTCCTGCTGACCTTCATTCCTCTTCTCCCTAGAGCATATCTCCACCTCTCCAGGGTCTCCTGTTCCCTACACACACTACAGATTACAATGTCATCTGCAAACATCATAGTCCACGGGGACTCCTGTCTGATTTCGTCTGTCAACCTGTCCATCACCATTGCAAATAAGAAAGGGCTCAGAGCTGATCCTTGACGTAATCCCACCTCCACCTTAAACGCATCTGTCACTCCCACCACAGACCTCACTGCTGTCACACTACCCTCATACATATCCTGTCTTACATACTTCTCTGACACTCCCGACTTCCTCATACAATACCACAACTCCTCTATGGGCACCCTGTCATATGCTTTCTCTAAATCCACAAAGACACAATGCAACTCCTTCTGACCTTCTCTGTGCTTCTCCATCAACACACTCAGAGTAAACATCGCATCTGTAATGCTCTTTCCTGGCATGAAACCATACTGCTGATCACTAATCATCACCTCCCTTCTTAACCTAGCTTCCACTACTCTTTCCCATAACTTCATGCTGTAACTGAACAGTTTAATCCCTCTGTAGTTACTACAGCTCTGCACATCACCCTTATTCTTAAAAATCAGTACCAAAACACTTTTTCTCCATTCCTCAGGCATCCTCTCACTTTCCAAGATTTTATTAAACAATCTAGTTAAAAACTCCACTGCCATTTCACCTAAACACCTCCAAGCTTCCACAGGTATGTCATCTGGACTAACAGCCTTTCCGTTCTTCATCCTCTTCATAACTGTCCTTACTTCCTCCTTGCTAATCCACTGCACTTCATGATTCACTATCCGCACATCATCCAACCTTCTCTCCCTCTCATTCTCTTCATTCATCAGCCCCTCAAAGTACTCTTTCCATCTCCTCAACACACTCTCCTCGCTTGTGAGTACGTTTCCCTCATTATCCTTTATCACCTTTACCTGCTGCACATCTTTACTAGCTCGGTCCCTCTGTCTAGCCAATCGGTACAGGTCCTTATCTCCCTCCTTAGTGTCCAATCATTTATACAACTCTTCATATGCCTTATCCTTAGCCTTCGCCACCTCTCTCGTTGCCATGCACCTCATCTCCTTATACTCTTGTCTACTTTCTTCATCTCTCTGACAATCCCAGTTCTTCTTTGCCAGTCTCTTCCTCTGTATACTCTCCTGTACTTCTTCATTCCACCACCAGGTCTCCTTGTCCTTCTTCCTCTTTCCAGATGTCACACCAAGCACCTTTCTAGCCATCTCTCTTACTAGCTCTGCTGTAGTTACCCAACTATTCGGTAACTATTCACTGCCACCCAGTGCCTGTCTTAACTATTCCCTGAACTCCACCTCACAATTACCCTTTTTCATTTTCCACCATTTGATCCTTGGTGCTGCCCTCACATGCACCCTTTTTCAATCAACCAACATAGACTGAACAAAAGTTACACAAATACCCTCTTCTAGCATTTGGGCTGTGTCCTCTCAAACCACAATATTTTTTTTAAATGTTTTTACTTCTGACTGCAAAGTAGGATTTTTATCATTAAAATTCTCCTATCAGAACCCCAAGTTTTCAGGATCTTTCTGGGAATATAACATTTATGTTGAAAAACATGTTATATTGCAATGCACATAAACAATTATACATAGGTTTTTCATGGGACTGCAGAAAAACAGAACACTGAAAAGTGCATAAGGCAAGTTGAACATTATAAAGTACAGATCATACTTCTGTATAAAACAGGAACACAAACAAGGAAGGCAGCAAATTCTAGCACAAGCAAATAATGAGGTGATCATCTAAGTGTGTAGAGCTATATTTATCAGCGATTGTACTGTAAATGAGAAGAAGATGGCAAAGGAATATGAAACCAGAGAATGTATAATGTATCCAGATTATGTATGAGATTTAGGCATTAAAGGTGTATAACAATCTAACACTGTGATGGCCAAAGCAAAACGAAGACAGGGCAGGAAAGTCTCAACATTTATTACAGTACAATGCCCAACGAGGGATATAGACCTGACATTTGCTCCAGATAGCTGGAGTTTAACTGGAAGCCTGGGTGATGGAGAAGCTGCCACGGGGTTGGAAGAGGAGTGGCAGTTACTGGCCCACTTTCCAATGGCAAAGGACTGCATTTGGTTCTCAGAATGGACCATGATGGCTGCAGTTGCATGAGTGATATTGAACAGAGTTGAATTAGCATGTGAGAAAACATTCATGTGCTCTCCCAAGGCATGCAGTTTGTGGAAGGAGTTAGGGGAATAATAATAAAAAAATTCCCCATCTACAGCAACTTATGACAGCTTGAAGTTTGCAAGCCACCTCTCACCACCAGAGAATGAATGGGCTAGCAGGCCTTCACTTCCAGAAGGAATGAGTGGGTAACTGGGAAGGAAGCCTGTTGGCCAGTGTATGGATAGGGAGCCAAATCAATTTCATAATAAATGTATTACAAAAAGTAGTGAAACCAGTATTCAGTGGCCATATGGAGGAACTATAAGAAACAGCAGAAGAAAGAGAAGGGAAAAAAGATGGAAAAACAAGAGTTGTTCTGAATGATCTGTTGGGGTCACAGATAGAAAAGGCACAAACATGCATGCCCATGTTGGTAATTGAAGAAAAACTCATCCTGCCTGTATAACATAAAGGAGTAGAATTGTTGCTGTTTTTGAAAAAAAAAAGTAGAAATAGGTATTCTATTTTAACAGGAGTTAGCAAGTGGACTTAGGTTTAACATTCTTTGCATCATTATGGACATAAAATTCAAGCAGGACCGATATTATCAAATAGTTTGATTTAACTATTACATGTTAAATACATTATAACAAAGAATACTGATCAGGATGGTGTGATTGTAATATTAAGCACACAACTATATTCGACCATTGTGAATCTATTTTTAAATAGTATAGATAGAGTTGTGCATACAGATTGCATGCCCATTATGAGTGGCGACATGGAATGTTTATTAACTGTTTTGTTGTATAATCATATGAACATTTACTACTATCACACCCAGCCAAACATTCACAGCAATTTGAAAATCTGCATGTGAGATGGTTAGTGTCTAAAAAATACAGTCTTACCAAAGCAATGGCACTATATGCAGAGGCAGGAAGTCAAAAGTATGTTCCCTGTATAGTCACATACATAGATACATAATACTCAACAGTTGTAATGTTATTTAGGACAGTTAGCATTCACCAAATACCATTTTGTTAAGTCTGATAAAATGTTCTACTATAATATTATCCCATCCCATAATCGAAGTGAATCAGTTGAAAGGCTGGTCAGCATTTCTGAAAAGATCTAACATGGAAAATAGCAATGTGTTTTTGATAATACAATTTATATTAATAAAAATACTTTCCTTCACTAACGTTTTGATGAAAAATGAAAACTGTGGGCATGGGAGCTTTTGTAGCATTGATATATGACTGCATAAAAACTGCAATACTAATTTAGACTTCAGATACTGAATAGAGACTACCCATCTTTTACATACAGCAGTTTATAGATATATGGTTGGAAACGTTTCAACCCTTTGTATAAAGCTAATAAATGTTATTGGCATTTTCATTAACACATGCAACTAAAAGAATCTCACCAAGGGTAAATTTCTACTTTCATTTATGAACACCGTAAACAACAAATAATTCTTAAGTTCTTATGAGGATTTAAATCAAGATATTTACACATAGCATTATAATAAAGGTATATTAGATATTGTGAAAAATGAAGTTGTTATGTTCTGATAGAACAAAAAACCTTAACATTTGCAAAATGAACTATACATTATAGCTAGACACTAAATATATTGTAGTGACACTTTTGAAGTGTTATATTGCTAATAAATTGGATAGTTAAATATTTCAAATATTTATTATAAATAACTGGTAAAAACTAAAAAAAAAAACAATCCATGAGTGTCATGTATCAGTAACACCTTCATATTTTAGGAGTGAGGGTTAGCAGGGGGATGGGGGTTGGCATAATAGTTAAGGTCTTCATCTCACAGGCATAAGGTATAGGGTTTAACTCTGACCTCAGGTCATTGGCTAGGCTTAAAATGACCTTTTAGGACAGTAGCCTAGTATTCACCTATGAACCTATCAATGCTAGAAACCTAAACAAGGAACTCCTCTGCCTACAAGTCCTCCTCACCCTGGAGGAAGCAGACATGTATATAGTGACTGAGACATGGTTTTAAATGGCAGAGTATTACAGCTTTGCAGGGCTATAATGCATTCCATATGTTTAGATCAGCCACTGCGCATGGGGTAAAAAAGGTAGAAGTTAATCTTCATTCAGAAGAGACTCACCACCAGAAATGTTCCTTAACACATATTAGCTACCTATAGAACTCCGTCTATGACCCAAGAAAGTCACAATGCCTCTCTGGAAGAACTAGAGTCACTCAATATTAAACCTAATATATACATGGGTGACCTAAACTATCTACCTATAGACTGGAAAACCTATACCAGATCTAGTGCACACATACAGAGATTCCTGGACTTTAGAAACACCCTGGAACAATTATTCAGAGTACCCACTGAAAGGAAATGGCACCTTAGATCTTGCCCTGACTAATATGGGGGCATTTTGCAATAACCCTTGCATACCTTTGTCACTTGGTAGGTTTGACCATAAAGCTGTATCCATTGAAACAAAATTGAATCCAGAGACTACTTCCTTCCCTGGTACCTTTAAAAATGTCTCCATCATAAGCTACCCACTCCTAAGTGATATACTGGCAAACTTCAAATCTCCAACAAATCCAGATAACCCTAATGAATATGTGGAACCATACAGCACTTAACTATACCAGTATGTAAAAAGCTGCATAGATGTATCTGTACCTGGCAGAAACAAGCAAAGAGTATGTGAGAAAAATAAAGCCGGTGGTGGAACTTTAATATCAGTAAGCTGTGCAATAAAAAGGAAGTGATAATTGGCTAAAACTAAGAAGAACAATACACAAAATGATAGAACCACTTTCATTAAATTAAACAAGGAACTCAGGTGCTTAATTAAATTTAGAAAAGCCAAGTTCGAGCAGAAAATAGCCATTCAAGCAAAGGACAGTCATAAGACCTTTTCTTAGTTATGTTCGCAATCTCAGAAGCACAATGCAATAGAGAACTGAACTGACTATAAACAATTGTACCTACACTGAAACTGAAGATATAGCTAATCTACTGGATGATAAATTCAGCTCAATTTTTTTCCCTCTCTCCTCCACCTATCTCACATGGAATATCTGAAACTGTCTCATCAGCAATCACGCAAGAACTAGTCTCGAAAGCACTATCAAAATCAAAAAAAATGTTTCATTGATTGATCTAATATCTTAGGATGCACAATTTAGCCAAGTCCCTAATAACATTGGTCAGCCTTAGCCTCCCTAGTGGATTTTGTACCAAGTGAATGGAGAACATCAACAATTATTCCTCTTCATAAGGTAGGAGCTTCCAAGGACCCAGATAATTGCAAGCCCATAAGTTTGACCAGCTTCATATGCAAAGGTATACAAAACGTTTCATTTAATTAATCAATAAGGATACAAGAAACCTCCAAACTATGGACTCATCTCAGTTTGGATTAATCAAAGGCAGGCCATGCTTAGTCAACCTGGTGGACTTTTCTGAAAAGGTCACCAAAGCAATAGAGAAAGGTAAAATAATGCAGACCAAATAATTTGAACTGGCCAAGGCTTTTGAAGCAATCTCCCACTCAGGTATAGTAGAAAAGCTCAGTTAACTAGGGATCTACCCCATTTATCAACCACTGGATTGCCAACTGGCTCACAGACAGAATGCAGGAGATCAAAATAGGGGAAGCTACCTCAAGCAAAACAGTTGCCTGTGGAAACCCCCAGGATTCGGTGCTTGGACCTCTTCTGTTTGGCATCTACAATGAGAAGTAAAAGCCAATACCAAAGGACTCTGGCTCACTATGTTTGTAATTGACTGCAAGCTAGGAGCACTGATTGAATCCCCAAAAGATTCATCCACCTTACAGGAAGGCTTGTCCCAAATAAATAACTGGCATCAGTGTCATGGACTAAAGCTAAATGCCAAGAAATGCATTATTATCTCCTTTGGAAAGTCAACTATTCTGAGGAACTACCACACTGACAACACACCCCTAAGAGCTGACCCAGTAGTTTTTCACTTGGGAACTTGTGGACAGTGACCTAACTTTTGACCAGAATGTGTCCACTGTGGTAAGGCAATCCTTCTTTATTGCACAGAGGGGCAGTTCATAAACAAGAAAATTGATTATATATAAAGGGATATCATTGTTCGCTGTTACCCAGCCCTCATTAGGTCTATCATTGAGAATAATGCCTCTTTTGGCATATATCTGTCCAGACAGATGCAACAACTGGAATGCTCACAAAGATACCGTACAAAAAGGATAGAAACAATACGTCCTATATAAATCAGCTCAAAGCTTTATCACTATATTCAGTTTCTTACAGACTGCTAAGGAGTGACCTGTGTCAGGCATACAGTGGATCTTCTGACCCTTTAGTGATGGACTTTCTTCACAGTCACAAGTCAGATAGTATCAGAAATACTCAATCCAGAGGCCTAATCCTCTTCTGCAACATTAAGAGAACATTTTGGAGGAACAGGTATATTTTATAGAGGATATCATTGTTCCGGAATAGACTCCTCATCCACATATAATAAAGCTCAGCCCTTACCACATTCAAGAGTAACTTGGATCAGTGGATGAGAAATAAGAAATTTACTCCAGGACCCCCCCCCCCCCAACTACTAATGGACAGTGGCAGCTCCTAAATGTTTTATAACAGTACATGGGTCCCCTCCAAATATCTATATTTTGATCACTGGAGTAATATATATAACTATAGACCTTGCAAAGGATTTGGTAAATCTAAACTCCAATGAAATAAGTTAAATTTAAGTGGGAAACAGGATAATTAGCTAGGCTTAAAAATGTCTCGCAAAGGCAGTTAGCCTTGTGCAAACCTGTAAACCTAGGGGCAAATAATAAAATGAAATCCAAATGATTTTTGGTGAATTACTCATAAGGCAATAAGAGAGTTAGTAAAATGCTATCAGTTATATAGAAAACATAGCGAGAGTGCAAATGTTAGAAAATAAGAAGTTGAAGGCAATATAAGTTAATCTACCTACCTACAAAGCTCTTCACTGAGAATGGATTTGTAAAATAAAAATACTGAATACAAACACTGATGGGCTTAGTGGTTTGCTTAAATGTTTACTGTACAGCTTCTGCCAGACTTGTAGGTGGTCATGCTCAAGCAATCTAAGTTACCTGCATATAACAGCAAAGAACATGATGTTCAAACCCTGTTATCCAAAACAGCTAATGGCAACTTGGCTTTTGCATAACTGGAATTTAATATTAACTTCCTTTACTATAACAAAAATCCAAACTCTAATGTTATTCTTCTTTCTGCTTTTTCTGGTTAGGGGTCGCCACAGTGGATCACCTGTCTGCTCATGATTAGCAGTGGAGTTTTACAGTGTCGAGTTGCCAGCCCAGCACCCAACTTTTCACAGAAGACACACACACACACACACACACACACACACACACACACACACACACACACACACACACACACAGATGCACTCACGCCTAGGGCCAATTTAGAGTGTCCAATCCACCTACAACATGTCTTTGGGATGTGAGAGGAAACTGGAGCACCTGGAGGAAACCCACGTGGCTACAGGGAGGACATGCAGACTCCACACAGAAGGCACCCCAGCTGAGGATCGAACTGGAGAAACTCTTGCTGTGAGGTGGCAACACCAACCGCTGCACCACTGCGGCCACCCAAAAATACAAACTCTAATGAAACTAATCAAATGAAAGCTCAGAGAGAACTCCATTGGCTGGCAGACCTTCCATACATTACTCCAGTCTTAGTGGAACTGTACCTTTCCAGTTTTGAAAAAATCCCCAAATCTCAGTGGAAGAAAGTGCCAAAGTCTAATACTGTTATAGTAGAGATCTTAAATCTGGAGGGTCCCTGGATGTTGGCCACACTTTAAGGCAACTACCAGGAAGATTGTATGCAAGAGAATTTTCTCAGAGATATTGTAGAGCTAGTGCTACTATTATGGGTAAAGACCACACACAGTCTGAAAACTATCATCCCCTATTTATCTAGTTATTTATTTGCATTTACTGGCTGAATGTCCATCAGGGAAACCATTTCCAGTAGATTATTTGAAAGAAAAGGATCTTGAAAGAAAGAAAATAATAAATATGCAAAGTTAATGTAATAGAAGGACTTGCATATAAAATAAGCTGATATGAGAAAAACAGAAACCCTCCTAAACCATGAAAAATAAATTAGAATATGGGTATTACAGTGTATTTAAAGAGTAAATGTAACTGTATGTTTACATGACTTAAGATAATAAAAGCAATGTGTTAAAGAAAAGTACACTTTTGGAAGTGAAAACCGTGTTGAGAAAAGAGGATAGAACCAAGTGAGTATTGTAGAATAGTGGATGTTTGACATACAGTGCATATAAAAAATAAGAAATGCCAGTTTATAGCCAAAACAGTATACACATTTTTAAAGTTATTCCCAGGTGAACTAGACCATTCCAAATAGGATTCATGGATAGGCAGAGTGAGATATCAACTTAACATGTTCATCATATGTATTATGCCAGGACTTAACAACTTGAGTCCCCTGCAGGATGTGTTTAAAGTCCACAATGACATTAAATAGAAAAGATAATCATTTTTTACCTTAAGTAATGTCATTGTATTATAGCAATAATCCACTCCTGAGAGTAGATAGCACAGGATGTATCCACAGGTGTTTTTATTTTTTAATCACTTGGGCTTCACCCTCATGATCAAACCACTCCAACTGTGAGTACATTTTGCACTATTCATATCCAGTGTAGAACTATTACTAAATTATGCAACATCTTTTGGTCCCATATAATGATTAAAGCAGACAAAATCTGCAAAGGCATTTAATTAAGTTTGTCTTAGAAGGAGCATCTCTGCAAAGTATAGTACATGCCTAGAATAAAGGAGAGTCGAAATGTGTCAGATCAGTCATGTTAGTACTTTTTTTTCCATGTGCCTCTGTCGTAGTAGTACTTGACATGACAGTGGTATGGGTGAAGGTATAATACTTAAATTTACTAAGAAGATGCAATATAGTCTTCTACTTTTGGACAGTCAAAAACAATAAAAGTGCCCTCTTATCTCAGCTTACAGGAAACATCAGGTTAGAAAGGTTTACATAATGGGGTAGTGGATGAAATGCCAGAAAAAGTTATGGCTCATACAATAAACAGATTGATCAATATCCTATATATTGACACACACAGGTGAAAATGTCCATTCTAAGGTAGAGAACTTGTATTTAGAAGGACAACACCTTGATTCATTTGGAAATTTATAAGGTAAGTACAGCATCCATCTCAAGAAAGGTGTCACTCCAGTCAAATAAGATATACAACAGAGATTTGCCACAGTACTCTCAGTCAATCAACTTAATGTAAATCATGGGAGATTGGGTGATTAGGCCTATCAGCTCTGACAGCCTTGTTAGGGAGGAGCCTGTGTTAGTAGACACATAGTGGAAAAAGCAGGGTTAACAGACTGAGTACACACAGACTGGCAGCATGCCAAGCAGCCACTTAAGGTGTTAAACATTAATATAGTTATACTTAAAGCTAGATGTCCTTCTGACAGAGACAAGCATAAAAACAATTTGAAAGCAATCTTTTCCTATGAATATTACCTCTTTGGTCACCTAAAATTATTAAGCTATGACAGTGGACATCTGTCAGTTTTAATACATCTCAAAAGATGTAATAACCAATAGAGATGTGGAGCATCATGAGCAGGCAGGCCATATATCATCTGATACTGCCCTCCAGCCAAGAAGACATGAAATATGTTTCCTGGGGTGGCATCCTAGTTTCTAGGGTAAGATTATTGCCTTAAGTTTAGACAAGATGCTTTGGGGGTGAAATAGTCTGTGAATCAATAAATGACAGCAGCTGGATAGCACACAGGCCCTTAAGGCTATGTCTGCAGTGAGCTTCCACTTTATACAGCTCTGAATGTTCTGAACCCCATTTCCAGTGATGCATTTAACTTATTTACAGGTTGATTGGCTAAGACAATATGAGCTGGTAACATATTTCTAGGATGAGCTTGTAATTTAATGCCATCTGGGGTAAGGTTCTTGTTTTCTGCATGGAGGGTTTTTTAAGCCTTCCTGAGAGGTGTGTGTTGCATGATGAAGGAATGAAGATTAACAGATAACTTTCTTATGCTGGTATACACAAAGAACACAGTCACTTTGACCCAATTCATCTACATCTTGCTATACCTTGTCTTACCATTTGGGGGTCTAGTCAACTCCCCCCCCCCCCAAATTGGGTGAGACAGTGTTAGTCATTCACTCATATTCTCCCCAGCTGGCCCTTCCAGCATTCTAACCAATAAGTGAATGCAGGTTGTCTGGTGCACAGTTAGGTTTGTATCCCTCGCTGCCACAAGGCTGTACTACTGTAAAGGTACTCTTACATGAACTTTTCCATCTTAAACTATCGAAGACAGTTTTCATTCCTATGCAAGATTTTTATGGAATGGCTTGGAAAACTTCTGTTTGAGACAGTTTTTTCAGCTCCTTTACTGGATTCATCTCTAAAGATAGCCATATTATTAACTGTTACTTTACTTTGGCATGCCTCAGACTTTTAAATTTGCTGTCCAAGAACCCTTGCAATATATGCTATAATGATCTGATGTTATTGATTTACACATAATTTTATGCCTATAGTCATGACAGAAGTCATCTATCAAAAGATTCTGACCCTTGTCTTTTACCCTGACCATCCCATCCCTGCTTAGACAAAACTGCATTTCACAGTTCCTTATAAACAACTTTTTTCACATATACCTCAAGAACTACTTACATTAGAAAACCAAATCATCTTTGTTTTATTTGCTGCAAATAAGTTTGGTATGCCAGTGGCTTAACACATTATTAAATATGACACTAAACTGCACCTCTTTGTTACAACTTGCTTAACATATCCACTCCCTTCATTCTAAGCCATGCTAAATGAGGCTCAGTGTTCCAGAGGTGCTCAGACTTTTAAGGCTTTCTTTAAGGGCCTCTTGGTAGCACAGGGCTGGCAGATAATATCTTAATCAAACCAAGCCTTTAACATTCAAACTTAAGTGTCAAAAAGAAGCTAGTGGTTCACTGCCTGCTGCTCGAATACAAAGTTTTATATTGCCACCGTTGGGTATGAAGAACACAAAATAGAAAGGAAGTAATAAAGGGAAGTACAATGCACCTGTGTAAGGTGCTCATCAGATCACCAGACCACTTCCTTTCTTCCTGCTTTTCAGGATTAGCTCTCTTTTATGCTTGTTTCATGTTTTCTTCTTGTGCTGGTTTAGATGAGCCTGCATGTGAAAGAAACACAGTAAGATATTAACTACACTAAAATTGTCTTGAAGTATTCGGTCAACTTCTGAAAGTCTTGTCAGGGGCTGTAAAATGGTTAAAGAGCATGTAGATTATCACACTGTTAAACAAGGCCACATAGAGGTCAAAGTATGACTTTTTTGCTATGCCAGGTAACTACTCTAATTTCACAGTTACAGAGACTGTGCCTCCAAAAACTGAAGTTCCTCATTCCATGCTACTTATCTCACCCAAACTTATTGTGAATTTTCTGTATATTTCCAGTAACGCCAGTATCTCTTTATGGTCTTTTTTTTGGAGGGGGTCTGTTTTTTTTAACTAAATGACTTACCAACTAAAAATAGGCAGTGTTAGAAAGGGCAAGGATTTACTAATAAAATAGCACTAAGATTGTTAATCTAGAATATCCTGCAATGGAAAAATGAATCACTGTTTGTCATATATTATTCATATTTTCATATTTATGTTTATATTTTCATAACTGAGAGATCTATGTGCTACTGATGAATATGGTGTGAAATACTATAGTAGGAGACTAGAAAATTAATTATCGATGTCTGTTTATAAATTACTATGCTAGTGATACTGATACTTGCTCAAAAGCATATCTCTCAACCGCTTAGTACAAGAAATCGGGACAAAACCCAAAATAATGGGGAACAAAGACCCAAAAATGGGCCAGATTTTAAATAATGCCGTTATAATTTTAGAAAATTGCTAGAATAACAGGATTTGTGTTAGCATGCATTTTCAGAAGGATATGAACTCTGAAACTCAAATGTATGTCATTATTTAGTAACTCCAATCCTCAGTCATTTACCAGAAAACTACAAATTGCATGAGGAACTGACCAAAATATGAGAAAAAATCTGGACATTCTGTGAAAATCTGTATAGTTGAGAAGTAAGCTTGTAAGTAATTATAAAAATAAGCAATATTCCCACATGTACATAAAAGCTATTGTTGCATCATGTGAGACCTTAGATGTTGTTGAGGAAAACAATCTAATATTTGCACTGTAAGTTGCACATCTTGAGAGATATTCAGTGTTATTTGTATTGCTAATTATACAATTAGGTATATGTGTTCATATTTATGGGTGCACTCAGAAATAAATTTCTTCCTGTCATATGAAAGCTTATGCCTAGTTAACAAAGGTGCTCTAATAATATATGTGTAGGTTGTACAGTATCCAAGATATATCAATTTTCTTGTGAATGTTTAGCAAAAATAAAGTTCTGGGTTTGCAGGAATCATTAATATAGTATTTCTGGAAAGATATGAATGCACTAACTGTTATCATTGTAAAGAATGCTTTTTACTGATAACACTGATAGCTGTACAATTGTAATAGCTTTTATTGTTCACAGTTTATTTGCATTGGTCTACTTATGCTGTTTAAGTTGATTTTTCAGAAAATGCTCTGGAATGCAAGGATCTGTGTAGGCTGCTAGAGGTGTGACATGCCACACCACATTAGGTGTTAATCAGATGTAAGATGCTTGCACCTACAGATCAATTATTTTCCCACAGGAAATAGTGACACTATCATTGACTGGGAGATGGTCTGCTAGATACTGCAGATGGGTGACATGACCTGTAAGTTATTTTTTTTTTCAAAACAGGTTTATTGTTTTAACATACAAAAGATCATAACAATTTTAAACAAGTAATTAAAAATAGATATGATTATAACATTCATCAAAACAACTAAAGTATTTACAAAGACATCCACTACAATCAGATCAATTAATTAAACTAAAATTCCATGCTATTGAAGTTAGGATTTTTTTAACAAATTTTGTAAATTATCCCATACAATATAATAAAATGTTTTTTCTAGTTGTTCTTGACCTAATTATGCTTATTTCCATGTGACACACTATATTCATAACATTTTTAAATTCATTGAACGAAGGAGGTGTATCTGAAATCCAATTTCTGGTTATTATTTTCCTAGCCACTGCTAGAATAGACCATAACAAGGGAAGCTTAACCTTTTTAACACTTTGAGGTACAGGTGTGTTGAATAATATAACAGATTTAGAAATAATGAAATTATCTGTAAAAAGAGCCTGCAAAAATCCATTAACTGACTTCCAGTATTCTTTCAATTTTATACAGTCATAAAACATATGAGCCCAGTCAGCATTAATTTCTACATTACATCTCTTACATAGATTATCTTTATTATTTATTTTATTCATCATCAAAGGTGTATAAAAGATCTATGTAAAATTTCCATGTATAAAGTCTCCAGACAATGGAAGACGTAGTTCTATAGGCAGATTCCAATATATATTGTTTATCTTGTTGATTTGGTGGGTCCCCATTAATAGAAGTGAAATAATTCCAGTATGTATCTACACTGTAAAAAGTTTCTTGTCTGATAATTTTATGTATGTATGAAAGTTTACCTTTATCAGAAACTTTATGTTGTAAATTTAATATCAAGTAATCAATCAGTGTTGGAATAGATTCTTTAACTGTTATAGACATTAGATCTATTCTATCAATGAGATGTTGTCTAAAGGTCTGAACCTCTAACCAGCAAGTTTCTCTTAGATCAAATTCTTGTTTTAAGAAATCTGGATTTTTAACTTTATTATCAGACATCAACTGATACCAGTACTTTAGATCATTATCTATAGCTAAATGAGTTCCTTCAGAAGTAGATGACAAAAGCATACCCTGAGTATACATTATAGGGAATATAATAAAATTCCATTCCCTATACTTAGGGTGCATGAATATAAAGTTACGATAGCTAATAATAATATTTCATGGGTAACAAACCATATGTTTAGGTGTAATAGGTGAAGTACAAAATTCCTTTAGTAACCATAACATGGAGTTATTTACAATCATATTTTTATGTGTTAAGGAGATTTTCATGAAGTGCATACTAATTAGCTCCCAATAATCTTTCCATTTTGCGACATATGACTGATCTATTAATAAAGTAATAACTTTTACAATAGAAGAGATAGTATATAAATTAAAGTCTGGAAAAGAAATAGCCCCTTGAGACCAGCTATTAGTATGTTTCTTTAATGCAATCCTAGGTCTATTAGGTGCCCATAGGAAATTTAACATTAGTGTATTCAGTTTCTTGATAATTATTTGTGTAGGTGGAAGTATTATTGATTGTATTAAGTATAAAATCTTGGGGAATATTATCATTTTAATAATTGTAAGTCTCTCCTCCATAGTAAAAACATATTATTCCAGGTATTAAAAGATTTTGTATATTAAGAAAACAGGTATTATAATTATTATATATAATAGATTTAATATCTTTAGATAGTATTATACCTAAATAAGTTATCTGACCTGAATTAGGTACATATTTAGTAAAATCACTAATGAGAATATTTTTTCGTGTATATATAGGTAGTATTTTAGTTTTTTCTTCATTGAATATTAAACCAGAAATACTTTTAAAATTCATAATTTTATCAAATAGAGACTGCATAGAAGAATTAGATCATGCTGATGTAATTAGAACATCATCTGCAAAAAGTTGAATTTTGGATGTTGTATTTTCATCTATTTCAAAACCCTCTATGTCAGTACTGTTTCTGATCAAATTAGCCCAAGGCCCCATTACTAAAGTGAATAATAGTGGAGAAAGTGGACATCCTTGTTTTGTACCTTTAAGAATGGGTATTTTTTGTGAAACATATGTTCCTACCTTAATATAAGCCAACGTTCCTTTGTTTAAATGCTCAATTAGATTTACAAATGCATCTGAGAAGTTTGTGCACTTCAGTAAGGTAAACAAATAGTCCCAACTTACTGAATCAAATGCTGAACTTATATCAAGACTAATAAGTGTTAAATCTTTCTTTTTCCTATTTGCAAAATCAATTAATGTTAAAGTTCTTCTTATATTATCAAAAGTATTTCTATTTACAATGAAGCCTGTCTGATCTATATCTATAATGCCGGGAATGATTGTCTTCAATCTATCAGCAAAAATACTCATAAACATTTTATAATCAACATTAAGTAATGAGATGGGCCGATATGAAGTACATCTAGTTGGATCTTTATTAGGTTTTAAAATTGGCGAAATAAATGTATATTGCCAAGATGGGGGTTATTAACTCAGTTTGGGCCAAAATAAAAACCTTATGTATTAATGAATATGTACTTTTAGAAAGGATTTTATATATCTCTGGTATAATACCATCATTACCCGGTGCTTTGTTTGATTTAAGCTTATTTATTTGTGTAATAACCTCTGTATATGAAATACTTTTGTCCAATAGTTTAATCTGTTGTTTATTAAGCTTTTATTCATGTTTGTGGTTATAAACTCCTTTATTTTATCTTTAGGTTCCATGTTAATGTTATTATTGTTAATATTGTGAAAGTGATTTCTAAATTCATCTAGTATTTCTGGTAGACTAGAAACATTCTTCTTTTTCCTTAGAGAAAATATTTCTTTGATATGGTTTTGTTTATTCAACCTTTTTGTTTTATTTTTAAGTCCATGTAAGTATTTGAGGCTTATTGAGTAAGACAAAAACTTGTATTTCTCTAGAGTTATTTTAACTTTATGAGTTAAAATTTCTTTGTATTTCTCATTTAGTTTGTTTATTTCTTCAATGACTTTCTTATCCATAATATTTTCTTTATTATTATGTTTATAAGAGTCTAATTTACTTTGAATATCTAACAATTCCTTATCCCAAGATTTCCTTTTATTATTATACCATCTTATACTTTGTCCATATAGATATGATTTTAAGGCATCCCAAACATAGACAATGGAGACTTCAGGAGTATTATTTATGTCTAGAAAATGTTGTACTTCTGAAAGTATATATTCTTTATAGTCTTTTAGTTGAGTTAAGTATGCTGGTATCCTTTTGATCTGAACATTATGAGTATTTTTATCATGAATTCAAAAACAATTGAATTATGATCAGATATAGGACATGAAATGATTTTGGAATTAATTAAATCTGTTACCATCTGGTTAGAAATTAAGACCCTATCTATTTTTGAATAAGTTTTGTATCTGTTAGAAAAAAGGGGTATGGTAATGATTTTGAATCTATCTGATTATTAATATCATTCAAATGATAAGAATTAGCAAAATCATTTAAATGCTTTGCATTAGATGTAATTCTTCTTTTTCCTATAGTGGTAGTATCATTTTCATGTAGTATACAATTAAAGTCACCAGCTAAAATAATATCTCCTATAGAGAATGATATGATCTTATCAAGATGATGCTTCACTGTATTAATACCAATTCCAGGTATCCAATATACATTAATTAAAGTGTAAGTCTTCCCATTAATTTGTATTGTAACCATACAAAACATTCCTTTGTCATCCTGATAAGACTTAATGATTTTAGGAATGGGCATACTTTTATTCCATAAAATAGCCACTCCTCTTTTTTTCTGAGTGTGCTCTGAACTAACCAATACTGTATATTTGTTTGTGGCTACTTTATCAATATCTTTTTTCAAGAGATGGGTTTCTTGCAGGAAGACTAAGTTGGCCTTATGTAAATTAATGTATCTTATTAGGCTTGCCCTTTTACACAGATTATTCAATCCATTAATGTTTAAAGAAATTCCTTTTAAAGATGTCATTTGGCATTTTTAAAACTTAAGAATCTTATGATCAAAATAACAAATAACAACATAAGTAATGTTACATCTCCTCCTTTAGGTGTACCTTTAAATATAGCTGTATTTATTGAATCTCTTATGGGATTTTATATAGGATTCAATTTTGTTTGTAGTGACAATGAGTGTACAAAATATATTGTGGATGTCAAAACTATATACATATAACAATGAACAAGTGAAAATAATGTAAGGATTAAACCTTGCATCCAGCCTGGAGTTAAAAACTCCAACTTAGAGTAGTATTTACCACTCAAGTTAACCCCTACCCTAAGCAGCAGTACCTCAGCTACCACCTTATCAATTTAATACTGGTTATATTTAACTTAAATTAACAGCTTTCAATTCAATTATCTAGCAAGACAAAACTACACATTTGATAAAACAGCATCATATAAACTAAAATAAACTTTTTTTTTTTAAAACTATTCATACTACTATATACATCTATGTAATATAATACACTTGTATTCAAATAGCATTCAAATATACTTGATATTAGGAACCAAGAGGAGAGAGAGAAATAAAAGACGTGAAAGAGGGAGAGAGAGTGAAAGAAAGAGAAAAGAAAAAAAAAAAAAAAGGAAGGCATATTTACATATTAATTTATTCAAAGTATGTAAAAATAAGTTCTAACATTCATTTAAATCAAAAACTTTGGCTAATATGGTTCAGACATTACATATATTAAGATGCATCTATTTTCTGTCATGTAAATGCAGTCAACAGCTTCCAAAAAAAACCCTTGAATTGCTTGTATAAGAGAATTTTACTCATACTCATTATTGTCAATAAAATAAAATATTATATTTATAGAAATTGTTATAAATCATACTGCATAGTTATGTAAATTCTCAGAAACACTTGCATTATTGTAAAAAAAAAAACATCTGTATTTTGTATGTCTATACTACTGCTTTAAAATATATCACATGACAGTTTCTTCCAGAATAGAGTTATAAAGTTATTTATGCTTGTCAATCAGATGAATTAAATGAGTTATAGTAATGTATATGTTTGGAACATAAATTTTCAACACAGATTAGTATGCTGCAGTCAAGTAGATTTTCAAAAACACTTGAATAAATGTTTCATTTTCTATGCCTTCTAAAATAAGACATTTACTTACTACAAGAAACTGCATCATTTAAAATCATTATAACTGATATATTTTATGAATTATAACATAGATATTTAAGTAAATATATAAAATAACTCACATTTAAATGTCAAAAAGTTCATTTTCCTTCACATAGTCGCATTTGCATCAGTTCTACTTCCTGGTAGAGTGTTCTTCCCGAATCTGTGATGTGTCAGTGTGATATCTGGGTCAAAGGTCATATTGACTGCTTTCAGCTTCTCTGTGAGAATTCTGAGAGTTGAAGCTTTTGAAACAGCATGAGGACACTGCTCATGAGGTAGCCCACATCCCAGATGGTCTCCCTTAACATTTTGGCGGGAAACTTGTTAAAAACTAGTGACAAACATTCATTTAGCAGTATAAATGCATCTAAACATGACAAAACCTTCGCGATGTATTTTACAGGTTATTACAGCCTCTATGTAAGTGAAATTAAGCCCAAAGTTATTAATAAGTAATAAAACTCAATATTTTTGTCCCAACACAATTTTTATGCAAATCTTATTATTTACTGTGTCTATATGATCAAAAGCATTTCTATATATTAATATGAGAAAAAAATAAAGAGAAAGAATAAAGAAAAGAAAAAGAGAGTAGAAAATAAAAGAGTGTAAAGCAGAAATAAAAAAATGTAAGAGAAAGCTATAAGAAGTATATACAATGGAATATTACTTACTGTTTATATTAATAGAGTTAAAAATAAAACATATTATTTACTATTATTTAGTTCTAATTATTATTAGTTAAAGAATGACAGATTATTTACAAACAAGCATAAGCAGTATAATCAAGAAAGTATAATTAGGAATAGCATTTGAAGAACATATAAACTTTTTACAAGGAATAAATTATTATTCCATTTATCATATTTTCATTACTCTTTTCTCCCTGCCCTCCCCCACCCTTTACCCACTACATAATCTAAATAGAATGTCATTGTTTAAACAAAGAAAAGAAGAAAAGGAGAAAAAAAAGAAAAAAAAATGTATCAAATTACTGACCTTACTTCTCTTCTTGAGAAAGAGAAACAAATTGAATAATAGCTTGTCATTAGTTCCTCAGATATTTTGACTGGTTATGAAACAAAACATTTCTTTGCACACAGATAATTACTTTGATTAAATCTTTTTCAGAACATTTGTGGCTTTCTGGAAATGCAGGAACTATATTTAAAAAGATTAATAATGAAGTAAAATGATGAGAGAAAAAAAGAAAAAAAAACATAGAACAAATCATTTGTTCTTTAGTCTCTTCATCTTCTCTGAAGTCTTCCAAGAAGTTTCAGTTGCCAGTCTCTTTAATGAAGGACTAGCCCATTCCATTTCCTCTATTTTATCCAAAATCTTATTTTTTTTGATAAACAGTAAAGCAGAGTCTAAGTTATCAAAAATTTTAGGACCATCAGGAAGGAAGATTTTTAGCTTGGCAGGAAACAGAAGGTATGTTTTAAACTGTGCTTTTTAAGCTCCCTTATTAGTGGCAGAAAAACTTTTCTTTTAGCTATTACCAAGGAAGAATAGTCATTGTCAAAACGCACAGTTGTCTCATTAATCTTAACAGGAGCTTTAGCCCAAGCAGATTTAAGAACCATTTCTTTATCAAAAGATGATAGAAATCTAACTATAACTGATCTAGGATAGTTTTTGTTAGAGTTTGTATTAGCTATAGATCTATGTGCTCTTTCGATACCAAAAGAGAATGCTTTTGGTAAGTCTAAAGTTTTACGGAGCCATGTTGTTAAAAAAGAAGTAATATTGTTACCTTCAATATTTTCTGGCAGTCCAAAAATCCTAATGTTATTGCCTAGATCTATTTTCCAAGTCATCCAGCTTTGTTTGTAAATGTGTATTTTGTTTCAGCAGAAACTCAGTGTTGATTTCCTCTTCTTGGATTCTATTTTCCATGTCATTCACAACTTCTTCTATGCCTGTCATCTGGATCTTCTGTTGTTGCAGGTCTATATGTAACAAGTCTATTTGTTTTGTAGTTTTTTCTATGAAGGTATCAATTTTAGTATCCATTTTATCCATCTTAGCAGTAAGTTGCTGGATTATAGTTATCAGAGACTGAAGTTCTTTCTTGATGCTGGAGTCTTGAGAATTTGTCTTACTGGAACTCATTTCAGACTGATAAACTGACAGGAAAATTTCCAATGTGATTTCTGACAGGAATATTGTTAAAATTTCCTTTCTTTTTCAGATATAGTTCAAGAACTATATAAAACAAACATATTTAGAAAGAAAATTACTTCAAAATTTAATTTTTTAAATAATTAATTCCTGTCAGTGTAATGAAATTGGTGGAGCTGAAGAAATCTGCTGCTATCCTGTGTTCATCCTTGGCCACACCCCCTAAAGTCATGACCTGTAAGTTATGAAGACTGCAAAACAGGTCTACTTCAGTCAGTCAGAAATGATTCTACAGAACCCCAACTTACTTCCTGTGCACATGAAACAACACTCCATCACTGAGAGTATATCTCAAATGATTGCTGAAGCTGGAAAGTTAATGGATGTATTACTTTCACCCCCATGTGAGAATCTTTACACCACACATCCCAGACCTAAATATAGCAATAGCAAATTCAAGTATTGCCTCTTCCCTGTGTAAGTGTAATCTCGGAAGATGTTATTAACTTCGGGGAGGGAACTGAAGGCTTGTCCACTACAAAAATAAATGAATGAATAAATAAATAAATGCATTAGAGTGGTTATTTCATTTTTTTATCACAGTCCCTTTACCATTCAGTTGACCATCTCTTATTTCAGATATCGCAGTCATCACAAATTGAGTTATTTACACGTGTCAGAGCAGCTGTTGTTCAGTGGGGGTCATATTTTTTCAGCTCAATTAAATGTAAAGAAACAAGATGAAAGGCAGTTATTTGCTTTTATGCTAACTGCCTATGGCAACTGCTGTGTAACTCATGTGACACTTCATTATATCTAATCACATAAAGTATTTTTTAAAGTTATGCTTCTTATCTATTTGCAATGTCAATTGTACTTAAATTATAGGCAGCATTATGCTTTAGAGTGACTAGAGTGCATGTTTTCATCAGTTTCCCCACACAGAATGAGAAAAAAGGAATCTAGAAAATGGAAAACCATAAAGAAGGCTGTCTCAGTAGGGCTTGTCGAGATGAAAAGAAAAAGGAAGATGGTTTGATTAAGAATTGAAGCAGCCATCAGGGAAATGAAAAGATAAACAGAGACTGAATGTTAATGGAGTCATGGGAATGGCTGGAGGGAAACTGAGGACAATCACTGGAAAGGTTATTATGTAGAGCTGGGAGGCCAGGTACAGGGCAGCAAAATCCATCAGAAGAGAAAACAGGAAAGTGAAGGCAAGGTCAGTGAGTAACAGACATGAAGACAGGAAGAAAACAGTATTTGTATATATAGGGAGCTGAAAAAGGTGCGAGGGAAATTAATGAATTAGCTTATGATGGGAAAGCATGAAGAGGCTAAAGAAATGGAAGCAAAATCTCATGGAATGTTTACCAAATAAAAATAAGTGAGAATCTCCATTTGGAAGGACAGGACAGGGTCAGGTGTAGAATTGAAAGACAGGGATATAACAAAGGAGGAGGAGGTGGAAAGGTCATCAAGAATAACAAAACGTGTGACTCACTGTCCATATTCTCCTTAGGGAATTCCCATGTACAGTACTATCTATAATCACTTTAGGAAATTCCAAAAACACTTTCTTTCTTCAAAAAAAGCTCTGGTTAAAACCTGTTGTTTCATTATACTTTCCAAGTCCTTCAGTTTCACTGAATAATGCCAACACCCATCCATCTTTGAAAGAGTCTCTTTTCTTTCATGTACTTTCATTTACGTCTTTTTATTTAACGATTTCTACTTCGGGCCCATAAACCTCAAGCCTCTTCCAGAACATATCATCATAGGTTCATAGGTTGGTACTAGGCTATCAGCCCTAGGGCCTATACAAGCCTAGCCATAACAATTCCCTGGCTATTTCTTCCCACACTATTTACTTCCCTGGACCCCTATCTAGCAGGGCGACTGACGTCATAAAGCGATACCCCTGTTCTGCTTGGCTACATCTGAACATGATTGTTTTATAACATGTCCATGCTACTGAGGATAGCTTAACCTCTGGATCAGATCACATCACTAATAACGTAATTCAGTCATTAATCTGATTTCACTAAGCACAACTGCCCTCAGTAGTTTTTCCATACTTTATCTGTGAACCCTTTTTCAAGCCTTTTGCTTTTCTGGAACTTTTGTTTACCTTTTTCACAAACCTGTAGCTTTCCCACAGCCCCTTTGCCCATTATTCTTGTCTTAGTACTCCCTATCTCCTTCCCTCCATCCTCTGACACTATATCTTCAACCCACATTACATCTTAATACTTTATGACACCCTGGACTATTGTAATACTGTAGTCCTCACTCCCAACATTTTGGTCTGATTATATACTAGGAATTTACAGACAGCCTCGTAGGCATTTCTCAAGCTTCCTCTGCTTTAGCTTATTAACTTCTAACCTGACTGGAATTTCACAGCACCTGACTCCTGAAGATATCCATGCTGGAAAGCTTTTGCCTGAGCTAAATTTCTGAGACTGCAGTTTTGCAATCTACCAGTAAACAAAAAAGAAAATTAAAATACTAAAGTTTTTTAGTATACATTTATCTTCAGAATAACAAATTACAAATTAAAGCATACAAATAGAAGTAAAGCCCTCTGCTTAGTCATTGTTTGAATCAAAGAAGTGAAAGGCCAATGCTACCTCTCACGTGGGACTTGAACCCAAGCCCTGCAGTCCTCCTCACAATGATGGTACTAATATACAAGTAATTAAGTAATCCATACATTTTATTATTATAATAATACAACTCCAGTGGCTTTAGTTCCCCATCTTTCTCAAACTATTACACTTAAAGCAAGCTCACAAAGTCTTAACTACTCCAACAAATGGAAAAGAAGCCACAGGCAGCAACAAAGTTCCAAACGGAATATTTTTAATCCACAAAGACTGTAACGTAAGCACTTTCATCTTGCTTCAATGAGCAAGACATCTCTTGAACGTTGCATTTGCGTTGGTTAAACATCTATTTTTTGTCTTGGACATTCCTGACCTGTGTGCTGACTCATCCTATGAAATGATGTTTCTCAGTGCTACTAAGTGGACATTGCTTATGAATCCAGCAAATGTATTCTGCCACTGGATGCCATTACATGACCTACAGCAAGTTAGTGAAAAAAGGACAGACGATAGTTATTTCTAAGCTATTGTTGCCTAAATGCACAATGGGGGGTAGAGAATGAGATGCAAAGTGTGCACATCAACAAACATGGCATTCCAAAGTAACACCAGTACAACTACAGTGCAATACTGTATTGTACACTGTCTGCAAACAGAAAAAAACAACTTGTCTAAAATGTTCAGTGTAAAGACCCCTCTAAAACAGTCTGCTGCTTCTCCATGCACACAGCAATGTTACCCATGAAACCCAGATAAAGCAGAAACACATTTACCATACTATCAACATCAGACATATATGCTGTAACCCATTGTAACCCCCACAAGCACACCATTGTGCCATCTGGTTTCAGACACTTTAACCTCAAATGTTCACAGTAATATATTCCAGTTTTATACTGTCAGATGCATACAGTGCAACTTATTACAACCATCACCATGTGCACACATGCACAAACAAACTGACCAATGCCATGCAGAATGATGACAATGTAATATGAGTGATGTGAGTATGGGTCAGCTGCATCCACATCCAGGTAAAAAACACACTCTGCCTAGATAATTGTTTTATGTTTGTGTGAGAAAAACCCCTACACCTTTCCAAACATGTATGTATAAATCCACACACACACACACACACACACACACACACACACACACACACACACACACACACACACACACACACACACACTCATGTACTGCAGAAGTATGTATTAGTCACATCTCCTTATAGGTTAAAATTGCAAGCAATATGAGATGTATTGAAGTTTAAATGCCAACATATTAGTCTACTGCTTTGAGTGGTTGTAGATGTAGTGATTCATTCCATGAGATTTACTTCCATATAAAAAGCAAACACTTTCCTTGCCTCTATACATCAATGTCCACAGCTAATGCCTTAAGTCAAGCTAATATGGAGTAAGATGAATTTTTTGATAGAATCTGCAGAATATATTCATGTGTTGTGACATGCTTCTTCTAGCATGATGTGGTTGCAGGACCAGCGGAATTTCTGTGCCATAACTGATCTGCTGTGTCTTGTTCTTTAACTATTGTACTCATGACAGTGTACAGGTCTATGACACTTCTACCCATAAGGCACCAAAAACATTGGTGCAATTCCTCAATGCTATTTTGTATTTATGGGTATCCATTACTGGCTGAATCACAAATATCAAGATGAGTAATCAAATATTATTGGGAATAGTGATGAAGATACTGTCCTGGCTTTTAATTTGCAAAGTTTACCAGTAAGGTACATGTCTTTCATATATTACAGGAAACCAATAATATCTGGCCAAAGGTCACAGAGTTGTCTATATGCATCTATCATATCATTAAGCATCATGAATGGAAAGTATATGATCATATGGCATAATGTATGTGTGACGCCCCTCCTCTGGGCCTGTAATCAAGGACCCTCAATCCTCGCGACTGGCACCAGTGGGGGTCATTCACTGGGAGGATGACAGGTACATACACAGTATCTCCAGAAGCAGCTCTATGCATCAAGCACAATCAAGCAGAACTTCCCTTAAGAGCCCGCAGGGAACACAGTCAGTCTGGGGGCTGGTTCCTCTCTCTTTCCCAGATTCCCAATAAGACTCCCCACTGGCACAGATATAGAGTTGAGTCCTTAGCCAGGGATTCAAGCCAAGTCCTCCAACACTCTTTCTGTCCAACAAGGGCTTCACTTATCTGCCCAAGTAGCTGACACACACACACTTTGAGATTTGAGTTGCACACACCTTGCACAGGATTACTAGCTATGCCCCCTTTTGCCTAGACTATAAGGTAGTTATCACTGCCACCAGAAACCCTTGCCTGCTACTTTAAGGCCCTTAAAAAAGGGTGTCCATTTTTACTGTGTAATATTAATACTAGTACAAATGATAGTTTGACCAAGAGCAAGGCTATTAGGAGTAGCCATGCAGTGTTACCAAATAAATATGCAAATACTCTCAAAACTTAAATATCTCTACAAAGATCAGGCACAATGAAAGTTTTAAATATGTTTAATAATAAATAATAAAAGAACAAAAAATATTAAGTATTTATTTACAGTGACATCAGAGTTCGAAACCACAGGAAATACTTAAAATAACATTGAAGGATAGGCTCAGACAAATAAAGAAAAAATAATACCTAAAGTAAGCTTCACTATATTCCTGCCTGAATCTAAGAGAGTTACTATTCCCTACTTACATAATAGAGCAAGTCAGATGATGTGGTGAATGGCCCTTCCTGTTGTCAGGCCCAAGACAGAATACAGACTGCTCAGGCTCACTAAGAGACTTTTCAAAATAATATCTAAAATATTACTTCTGGGGTAGCTTGCAGAATGACATCTATGACTTCTAGTTCCCATGCAAACCCTCATTGCTAGAAGCTGGCAGCATTTAGCACCTACCTGTAAAAATATGCACACAGGGGCTTTTGCTCAGATCTGTGGCAGGTGCTAGAAGTCATAAAACAATTTCATACCTCTATGCTTCCAGAGTAGTAATTGGTTTACCACAAAGATAATGCAGAATGTTTCCTAGTACAGACTTTGTGTCTCTGGCTGCTTTGAAACCTGTGAGATAGCATCTTAATGGCCTAGCCCTCAAAGTGATTTAATTTCAAATATATTTTAAAGTTTGCTGGACTGAATATAACTTTCCAGTTTCTTCTGTTAAAACATATACATTTAAACAGTTAAAATAGTGTATGTACATTTCTGTTTTCTCCAGTAGGGCACACTGTGGATATATTTCAAACACAAGCACCTTACAAATACCTTTTCAACACAAACATATGTACAAGTCAGTTTGATATACACATGACATACAGTTTCAATACATGTGTAATACAAGCATCTTGTATAAATCAGTTTGATATTCACAAATTACATATAATTATTTACTGTGCTAGCAGTACTTCCTATCAACACACCTCCCCCACCCTTTGAAGACTCAAGCTAGTTTTTCAAGTGCCCCTTAAGAAATGTTGCTTGAGAGGAATGAGCCTTTCTTGGAATACATTACCCCATACCCTGTCTTAACAGCCCATCTGCATTGGCATTGCTAATCCCACTGTGATACTGCACTGTCATATCTTATGCCTGCAACCCTAGGCTCCACCATAGTAATTTGATATTTGGATGGCTTGCTCCCTGTAGCCATAGATCCCCCTCAGGCTCCTCCTGCCTCCTACTGCAAATACTCAGTACAAGGGCCTCCCTGTCATGGTAAGGTTTCATCATGTTAACATGGTACAATTTGTGCCCCTGCCTCCTGCCCAGCTGTCCTACCATGTAGTTAACATCACTGACCTTTCTTACCAGCTTAAAGGGTCCCTTTCAAGCTGCCTGCAGCTTATTGTGTCTGACAGGAATGAGAACCATAACCTGCTGCCTCATAGCATACTCTCTGGCTCGGCATAGTATCCTCCAAACTAAAGGGGTGGCGAAAGCCACAAAACTCTGGCTAGGCTTATAAATGCCCTTGGGCAGATAGCCTAGTATGAACCTATGAACCTATGAACCTATGAGTATTCCTGTCATTCCAGACCTGTTTCTGCTGTTGGGCTCCTGCCAGGTTCTCCTGGCCCAAGCCCATGAGTTCCCTAAGCATTGCCCTGAGGTTTAGGACATACACCACAACAGACTCCTTCTGGGATTCAGACTCACCCTCCCTCTCATTGCAAATCAAATTTAGAGGTCCCCTCACCTGATGCCCATACAGCAATTCAAAGGGTGAAATACCTGTGGATTCCTGGGATATCTCTCTGTATGCAAACAGCAGATGGGTGAATCATTTGTCCTACTCTCTCTTAAACTGGTTTGCAAATGCCTGTAACATGGTCTTTAGTGTAGAGTTTAACATCTCCATGAGACCATTAGTCTGGGGATGGTAGGGGATGGTCTTTAGGTGCTTCACCCTCAGTGCTTCCACAGACAAGCCAGCACTTCTGACATGAAACTGGCACCTCTGTCAGACAGTATTTCTCTTGGGAAACCTACCCTGCAGAAAATCCCTAACAAAGCATTTGCCACCTTTTCTGCCTTAATGGAGGACAGGGCCACTGCCTCAGGGTATCTAGTAGCATAATCTACTACCACTAGGATATATTTCTTCCCTATGGAACTTGGGATACTCAGAGGCCCCATAATATCCATAGCTACCTTCTGAAATGGCTCCTCAGTCACAGACAAAGACACCAAAGCAGCTTTGACCTTGTCTCCTGGCTTACCTCTTTTTGGCACTGCTTACAGGTCCTGCAGTACCTTGTTACATCCCTTGCAATCCCAAACCAGTAAAAGTTCTGCATAATACATCTCTTGGTATGCTTTATGCCCATATGACTTCCAAAAGGAATGTCATGGGCTATGTCTAGAAGTGCCAGATGGCAGGCTCTGGGCACTACCAACTGCTGTATTCTCTCACCCTCTAGCCCTCCCACAGAGTTCTATTCTCTATACACTAACCCTTTGTTCCAGTATATGGAATCCCCTTTTTCATGAGAATCAGGCACCTCCCTAGCTACCTCTCTCAAGCCTTGCAATTTAGGGTCTGAGAGCTGGGGCTGTCTCAACTCTCTCTTTGTAACCCTTCCGAGCTCCCCTTCCACAGGAAGTCTGGTATCCTCTGACAGCTGTACCTCACTGTTAGCCTGGGTACTACTACTCACCTCTGCCCTTGAAGTCACGCTGCCCAAGGGACCATCAGTTCCCATCAGCAGCTGTGGCTCAGCTTCAGTCTCACTACTACAGGGTAGCTCCTTCCCTAAAGTAGCCACCTCACCAGTTCTGGCTTTAAGTGTGTGATTTGTCTGGGTCCCCCCAGCCTACCAGACCCACATGCCTGTCTCTAAGCCTGACTGTATGTAACTGCATGCACACATGGTGCTGCATTATCAAAATCATTCCCTATCACGACATCTGCAGGGATATCCTCAAACATACCTACTTGATTGCTAGCCAAAGATATTTGGAATTGGGGCCCTTCCTAAACCTCTGACTGGAGTAGACTGCCCAAGCAAGGAGTGCTCCTCCTTAACCATTACAGGCTTCATAATAGTTAGGTCAGAGGCTGTTTCTCTCTTAGCAGTGGCCTGTTTCCCATTTGCTAAGATAGGATATAACCTCTTGTGGTAGTTTGGTATCCTTGTTGTCTCCAGACAACTTATCACTGGCATTCTATTATTCCCACTTGCTGGCTCCCCACCTTTTGTTTCCCACCTTGCCTCCATGGATATTTATATGACACATGGCCCCACTGGTTATATTTATTTATTTATTTTTACATTTGTTAACTGGGTTAGTTCAACTGGACCCAGAGAGACGTTTTTCAGGGGAGACTTAAGGTGAAAAGCTCCAGGAAAGTAATTAGCAAATTAGCAAAAAAAAAAAAAAAGAAGAAAAAAACTAACGATTAGGGTTGTAAAATACTTAACAGTACAAAAACAGAGTGAGAAATATACAACAGGACTATTTACAGGGCAAAAGTACAGTATTGTGAGAATGCAGTAGCAATATTTTAGAGAAATTTGGTTAGCATTAAGCTACATACTAATAAATATAGCAATGCCTTAAAATAAAAAAGTATTTTCTAATATGTGATATATAATTCAGAGTAACATCATGACGTAGTACATCAAATATACATTTAATAGCATAGGTATTAACTGCTGAGAGAATAATATGTGTAGACAGTTTAGATAGGAAATACCAGGTAGATATGTTAATCGAGAGAAGAAGAAAAATTCATTAGGTTATTTTCTGACAAGTACAGCTGCATGCATTTTGGAATAGAATTTTTAGCTGCTTTTTGAATTTGCCACTTTTGGTAGAATGAAGGGACAATAGAAGTTTGTTCCACGACTATGCAATTGAATGATTGTAAAGTATTTTCCCAATATTTTTGTTTGGATTGGTCACTTGATGTAAGTTTTGTTGTGTGCTTCTGAGGTCATGATTGGGTATGTAGGGTGTAAGTATGGATGTAAGGGCAGGGCAGGAGATGGGGCTATTCAGGATGCTATGTGTAATTTGTAGTTGTGATATTTGAAGCATGTGGGGGAGCTTGGGCCATCTTAAGCTTTTCGGGGATATACAATGATGGGATTTGTAGCTATTACTGGATACATATCTGGCTATCTTGTTATAGGTGATTTCTAGTTTGTTTAAGAGATTGTTTCAGTGATCTTCTCACTTATTGTTTTAGTTTGTTGTTTGTGTTATTTTTGAAGTGACCCCAATGATAATGAACATCAGCTGGGTATAACAGCCCTGTGTTTCTTATGCTTAGTCAAACACTCTGCTTGTGCTGTGCTGACGAGGTCATAACAAGGCCGAAATATGCATATCCACAGCTAGTGGGGTTTGGCTTTATTGGCCTGAAATTGTCCATTAAAACGATGTAACAAGTTATGGGCATACAGAATCGCCAATTAGCTGAAACACCTGATGTTCATAAGGGTCATTTGCATATATCCCATGTGCCTCTGATACAAGAGGTTTGGGAGGTCACTCAGTGAAAGAGTTTTCATTTTGTTTTTACTGATTGGTTTTTCAGTGATCTTCTCACTTATTGTTTCAGAAGGTTAGTAAGTATGGGAACAGCATATAGCAAGGATGGTAGAATAAATATTTGAGCAAGTATAGGTCTAGATTTGCTATGAATATATTTGATGTTGCGGTACAGAAGGCCTAGTTTTTGATTGGACTCTTTGATACAGTTTAAGATGTGTAGGTCGTATTTTAATTGGTCATCTATAGTAGCACCAAGCAATTTGATGTTTGAGCCAGTGGTGTTAATTGTGTTATCTAAGGATGAGATGGTGAAATTGTCTTTAGCTGGATTGAGGTTTTTTGGAAGGAAAAGGAGAAGCTTGGTCTTTTTGGGGTTGAGAAGCAGGTTGTTTTCAGTTAGCCATTGTTCTACTAGGTGCAGAGATCGTTGAGTGACAGTGTGGAGATTTTGTATATTGTCAGAGGTGTTAATTGTGGAATCATCTGCATACTGTATTAACGTAGAGTGGGGGCAGTTAAATATATTAAAAAGTAATGGGCCCAGGATAGAGCCCTGGGGAACCCCAGTCTTAACAAGATGGAAAGGGGAGAAGGATGTTTGCCATCTGACAGACTGATATCTGTTTGAGAGGTGGCTGTTAAACCAGGAGGCAGTGGAGGTAGAGAGTTGCAGGTTGGAAAGTTTATTTGGGAGGATGGGATGGGAAACAGTATCAAATGCTTTGGATAGCTTGAGGAATAGAGCTGATATGAGTTTATTATTATCTCTATCTTGGGCAATGTTGTGTGTGAAAGAAGAAAAACATGCTTTGTGGGTGTAATTAGGTTTCCCTGTAAAAGGTGGTTTAGTATTTGTCTATGTATACATTTTCCAGTATCTTGGATTGGGGGTTAATATGGCAGTAGGCATGTTATTTGAGGGTTCTGTGGAATTTCTTCCCTTGTGGAAGGGTATTATAAAGTTTTTTTTTCCAAATATCTGGTACTGCATTTTCTTGAATGGAACTATTGATAAGTATACAGGGTACACTATGGTTCTGGCTGCATGTTTGAGAAATAACGGAAGGAGTTTTTCGGCTGATGGGGAACAATGTTTGAGTTTGTTAAGAAGTGATCTGATGAAGGAAGTTGCAATGGGTGCGAGGGAAAAAGAGGGAAGAGATGAGGTGGGAGGTGGAGTCTTAATATGAGAGTATCTGATTTAGTAAGCGTTTCCATTGTTTCAATGAAAAAGTTAAGTAGAGTTGCAGTTTTTCTAGAAGGTTTGTTAGGGAAGGGGGTTGGTGAAGAGGGGTTCCCTGGGGATAATAATTTTTTTATTGAGTTCCAGAATTTCTTTGGGTTGGAATGTAGGTTCCTCAGAGATTTTTGGTAGAAATCTTTTTTGTCCAGTAGGACCTTCATTTTTGTTTGGCTGCGAAGCTGTTTATATAAGTTCAGCTGGAAAGGCACTGTTTCTGTTGTTCATAAGGGATCAAGTTGCCTGGTTTAGCCATAATTACATTTTAGCTTAATTTTTCTACTGGGAGCCAGGGTGTTAAGTGTTTCTAGGAATATACTGTTGAAGCTTTGGACAGTTTCATCAAGGGGTAGTGTGTGTAGGAATGACCAGTTTACAGTGGACAGTAATTTGTTTAGGGTGGCAGGCTTGTAGTTTTTAAGGTTACAAGACTCTTTGCATTGGTGGCTGTTGTTAAGAATGGGAGAGTGTCTTACTACTGAAGTAGGGAGGTGGTCACTAAGGGAGTTATGTAGGATGGAAGTGTTATGATAGCACTGGGGGTTGGATACTAATATCCAGTCGATGGCCGACCCATTCTGGGAATTTTTGTGCCAGTGCATGGGTGAGGTGATTAGCTGGGTAAAGCCATAAAGATTTGTAGAGTAGCTAAGGATGGTAGTATTACCAAGGTTCCAGTCAGTATTCATATCCCCAAAGATCATGATTTTACAGTGAATGGATATAGAAATCCAAGAAAGAAACTGCTTGAGTATGGGAATGTTTTTACCTGGAGGTATATAGATCACTGCAATGACACATTTTTTTGTGTTGATATAGGGTAAAAGTTGCTGTAAGTATTTTGGCATGGCAGAAATCAAGGATAGCTTTTGAGAGGGGGGACAGAGAAAGCTGGTCGGATTAGAGTATTGTTACTTCTCCACCCTTTTTTTACTTCTATTCAGTCGAAGAATATTATAACCAGGGGGTAAAATTTCTCAGTTTGTAATATGAGGTTTTAGCCACGTTTCAGATAGGGCAAGAATATCTGGGTTATACTGAGAAATCCAGGCATGAATGAGGGTGCTTTTATTGACTATGCATTGTATATTCATTATCAAAAAAGATAGATTTTTGGAGATCGTAATGAGTTATTTGTGAGGCAATTGTAAAGGGGGGGGGGTGCTGTATAAGTATGGTGAGAGTGCTGCTGACAAGGGCCTGGGTTGGGGTGAATATCACTATATAAGAGTGGTATTATTGTCCTTTGAAGTATTTGTAGGAAGAAACATTTGCAAAGGAACTGATGTTTTGTTTTGATGAGAGGTTGGGAATTTGGTATGTACAATACTTTGAACTTGTGAAATGATATAGTGGAATGGTTAAAGAGAGAGGGGACAATAGGGGTGGACTAGTTTTTGTATGGTGGGTAGTGGGACAAGAGAGTGTGGGAGATGGGGTGGTAAGCAGGTGAGAACTATGGTAAGTGGTTAGAGCTGAGAAACGAATTAGAAAAAGGAGGGAGAGAAATAGAGTTTTGAAAGGTAGAGCCATAATTTAGTTTCAGGTCAGAAAGAATTAAAGGGTAAAGAATTTATTTATGGTTAGCAGAAGAAATCAGGATTGAATGACAGAGTTACAGTTAATGGTGAATGTGGGGTGTGATTAGAAGAGTGGAAATGTCTATTGGTTAGTGCAAATGCGGGGCAAAGCAGATTTAGCTATAAAGGAAATTATGTCAGGGTGGATAGGACTTGGGGTAGGGTATGGAGGTGGAGTGAGCCTGAGTGCTGTGAGGGAGAATGGAGTGGGATGAGCCAGAAAACTTTACCAGGTCAGCATCCAAGAAAACAATCAGGAAAACCAGTCTGATTCAATTCCAGGTCAGTGTATCATGGTAGCTTCCTAATAACTAGAAATTTTGTGCTACTAATTTAGGACAGCTTGGTGACAAGAACCACCACTTCTATAGGGAAAACATTACAAGTATGGGCTGCAGGTACATAGGTAAACCTTCTCCAAGAGAAAGAAAGTAGTTTTAAGTAATTGAACTAGTAATACAATAGGGAGAGAAATGGGGGGACCAGTAGTGTGCATGCTTACAGTAAAAGGCTATAGCAGAAATGTCTTCAGTTTAAAGGGCAGATTAAACACAACTCTAACATTCACTAGTTTAGCTGAAAGATCACAGTACAGGGCAACCAGACAACTTTGGTTTATTGGAAGCTGGCCAGGACACAGATAAAACTTTTGCTGAGGGGACTGGAAATAAAAATGAAAAGTAAGTAAATATTATGTCTGAAGTTTTATAACACTCAGATTACCAAGTAACTAAGAAGACAGAGGATGCAGGGAAGGGGCAGCTTACCTTGTAAGAAACAGCACACTTCCCTGAGCAACACAAATGCAAGGAAAGCAGAGAAAAATATTTAACCCCTGATCCTGGCCCTGTACCTGAACTAGTGGCTTCCCCTGTTACTGGTGGTCTCTGTTGGGGTGGCTTAGGTAGCCCACCATGGGATCCCTTATATCCATCTGCAGCACTGGGTACCCTTTCCTGTGAGGTGATGCCCTGCTTGCTAAGTAGAGATCCCCTTTTTCCCCAACTCATTTGCAGTGTTTTATTTCCTATCTGCCAACCAGATTTTCATGTTCTCAGGCAAAGTTCTAAGGGATTGTTCCTTCACCAAAAGGTCTGCCAGCCCTTCAAAAGTGTGATGTGACATGCACTCACCAACTTATGAAAATAAGTGCTTAACTCAGCAATATAATCACACACACTTTAATCTGCCTTGTGTCTATGCTCATGAAACATTTTTCTATAAGTTTCAGGTGTTAAAACACTCTAATAACATTTCTTTACTTTGTTATACTCCAAACAATCAATATCAGACAATTTAGAAACAGCACTTACAGCTTTACCATGGACTAAGGAGGTCAGGAACTGTACCTAGAGCCCTTGGTCAACATTATACTGTTTACATACCATTTCAAACATATAAATAAAACTATCAAATTATCACCCTCTGTAAATTGTGGATAAAATTTACTGACCTTTATTGCTTGTGGAGTTTGGTTATTCCCTTCTCCATTACCTCCTTGACCCTGCTGAAGAGTCAGCATCGCCCTCTCATGTTGCCTCTGCCTCTCATTTTCTTTAGCCTCCAAAAGCAATAGTCTCTCTGCTGATTCTAATTCCATTTGTTTCTCCTACTGCAATCTCTCTGCTGATTCTATTTTCAAATGTTTGGCCTCCAGTTCAAGTCTCTAACTCCAGATGGATGTTTAAGTCCTCTGAGGAAAAGCTGAACTGTATTCTTTCTGAGAGCTGTACATCCCAATTGACAGTCTGGTTGTCTTCCTGGTTGCTGGTCTATGAAGCAGCTGTGATTAAGGCTACAATCATGTCCCCTTTAGTCAGGTTGGCATGCACCAGTCCTTTAGCTTGGCACATCTCAGTCAGCTTGTCATAATCCTCTGCTGACATCCTTGCCTGCACTCCCTGACTAACTAAGCTAAGAAAAGTAAACAAATAAAACTATCATGATATGAAACTTTGAATGTTTACAGTGCAGCTGCTTGCGAGTGCAAATGCCTTCTTTAGTGACAACTGCTTACAGGCTACAGAAGTTCAATATCCACACCACTGTTCACCAATATGTGATGTGGTGATCCCACCACTGCCAACCAATATGTGAATCCCACCTCTGGGTCAGTAATCAAGGAGCCTCAATCCTCACCACTGGCACCAGTGGGGGACGTTCACTGGGAGGATGACAAGTACACACAGTATCTCCAGATGCAGCTGTCTGTATCAAGCACAATCAAGCACAACATCCCTTAAGGGCTCACAGGGAATGCAGTCAGTCTGGGGGCTGGCTTCTCTCTCTTTCTTCAGATCCCCAGCAAGACATGCTCGACAAGCCACGATGCTTCGCTAGGGACAGCTTGCACCTGTCACCCCTGGGCTTTTGGATATTGGCAAAGGCTCTTGCCACCCCCATAGTGCCTTTTTTAGGCAAGGCTCAAAAGACAAACCCACCTCCATAGGTATCACAAGGGATAAGAAACTAAGAGTAATGCTACTCAACGCCAGAAGTCTAAACCTCAAGATGCATGCACTCGAAACTCTCCTTAGCATGGAGAACATCAATATCTGTGCAGTAACAGAAACCTGGTTCTAAGCTCCTGAGAGCACCCCAGCACTACCAGGTTATACCTCATACCATGTTTTTCGGCCCCAAAACTTGCACTGAACCACAAAAGGAGGGGGAGTATCAATATTCGTCAAAGATACCCACACCTCCAGGTTGGTGGCACAGCATGAAGCATCAGAGACTATCCATGTGCAACTGGGTAAAACTGCCTTCCAGTTTATATCCTGCTACAGACCACCCTCCCAAACCCAGGAACCCCACTCGACCTTCCTGAGAACACTGGAAAATATGAAGGTCTCTCCAAACACCATTATATTGGGCGACTTCAACTACCCTAACATAGACTGGGAGCATTACTCTAGCTCCAACACCCTAGCCCAAAGGTTCCTAGAATTTATAAACTCAAATACTATGGAACAACTTGTTACCACTCCCACAAGAGGGGAAATCATACTGGACCTGATCATCACCAACATGGGGACTCTATGCTCCAGACCAGAAGTGTATCCCTCACTGGTAAAATCAGACCATAAACTAATCTCACTAGATATTCACATCCCGACCCCAGCCCCTGCCCAGAAAACCACAGTGAAAAACTTCTCTAAAGCAAATTTCATACTCCTCAAAACCGAGGTGGAATCCTTCAAAGCCCCCGGGCCTGTGGAAAATACGGCCCAGACCGCAGAATCCTTTATAAACGTATTCTATGTACACCTTCAGGAATGCATGGATCATGCAATCCCAAATAAAACCAAGACCCAATCCTCCAAAGTTAGGCGTCCTGTCTGGTGGACCCCAGCCATAAACAAACTATACAATAGAAGGAGGAAGCTACTACATGATAGAGCAAAATTCCAAAAAGGGAAGGCATCTCTGATCAGTATTAGCAAAAAACTACGGGCACTCATAAAATTGTCTAAGGCCAGCTTCGAGAGAAACATTGCACAGGACACTAAGGATAATCACAAGGCTTTCTTTAGTTATGTTGGGAGTGGGAGTTCCCAAATATGCTCAGAATTATTAGTCCAAAATGACAAAAAATACACCGAACCCACAGACATTGCCAACATCCTAGCTGACAGGTTCAGTGCAAACTTCTCCCCCCCTTCCCCACCAAAAGGGCAAATATCTATCCCAGCAGAGTGCTGCCCCCCTGACATCTCAGATGCTCAGGTAAGAGCCGCCCTCTCCATAGCAAAAAACACAGCATCAATGGGACCAGACGGTGTCCCGGGCTGCATCCTACACGAACTCCAAGAAGAACTAAACCCAAACATAAAACTACTGTTCAGTCTCAGCCTTACTACAGGATATGTACATAAAGAGTGGTGTACAGCAACAGTGGTCCCTCTCCACAAAGGTGGTGCCTCAACGGATCCTGGAAACTATCGCCCCATAAGCTTGACTAGCTTGGTCTGCAAAGCTATGGAAAGGATCATCATGGACCTCATAAATAAAGATATTGGGGACCTACAGACACTGGATCCTACCCAGTTTGGCTTTGTTAAGGGCAGATCCTGCCTCTTAAACCTAGTCAATTTCTTTGAAACAGTCACCAAGGCCATTGACGAGGGGAAGGTGGTCCACACAGCCTACCTGGACCTTGCAAAAGCCTTCGATACAATACCCCACTTGGGCATTATAGATAAGCTCACCAGCTTAAATATAAACCCCTATGTCACTAGATGGGTTGCAAACTGGCTCAAGGACAGAACCCACATGGTTAGAATTGCTGGAGCCATGTCAGACTCCATACCAGTTACAAGTGGCGTCCCACAAGGCTCAGTCCTGGGACCTCTCTTGTTCGGTATATATTTCTCAGAGGTACAGGGTAACATGGAAGGACTGTGGCTGACCAAGTTCGCAGATGACTGCAAACTGGGTGCCATAATAGACTCTCCAGCCGATACAAGCATACTACAAAAGGGCCTCATAGAACAGACAACTGGTGCCAGAGTCATGGCCTCAAGCTAAACGCCAAAAAGTGTATAGTCATCCCCTTTGGCAAAAGCAAAGTGCCCACAAATTACCACATAGGTGGTAATCCATTAAGTACGGAAGAAGTAATTAGGAACCTGGGGACCCAAGTTGATAGCAATCTCTCATTTGACAACCACGTGGCCAAAGTGGTTAGAAAAACATTTTATATAGCCCACCTAATCATGAAGGGATTCACATCTAGATCAGGGAGGTCATCGTGCCTCTTTACTCATCCCTCATCAGGCCCATAATTGAGTACAATGCCCCTTTTGGGATGTGCCTTACCAGACACCTGCAGCAACTGGAAAGACCCCAAAAGTATCTCACCAAGAGGATCAAAGGGCTCAAACAGATGCCATATGCTGCCCGGTTAAAGAAACTCCAGTTCTACTCAGTGGCATACCGCCTGCTCAGAGGCAATCTGTGCCTGACGTATAAAGCCATGTCCAACCCGAAATTAATGGACATGCTGCACCTCAGAAAATCCAAATCCCATCGAGCTACGCGCTCGAGAAACTTGAACCTCAGCACTGAAATAAATAGGACATGCTGGAGGGACAGATTCATAACCCAGAGACTCCCTTCACTCTGGAATAAAATCCCAGTCCAGGTTAGGCAAAGTCCCTCATTGACTCTCTTCAAGAGGAATCTTGACGAGTGGATGGGAGATAGTAGGTTTACCTCAGGTATCACTTCTGTGTCACTGTTAGACAGAGGCACAGTATACTAACCTCGAAAAAGGGCATAGCAAAATTCATTTAAAATGGGTGGCGAAAGCCAAACACACTCTGGCTAGGCTTATAAATGCCCTAGGGAATATAGCCTAGTATGAACCTATGAACCTATGAAACTAAGACTCTTGACTGGCACAGCTATAGAGTTCAGTCCTTAATCAGAGTTCCAAGCCATGTCCTCCAACACTCTAGCTGTCCAACCAGTGCTTTGTGTCCCTACCCAAGTAGCTGACACACACACTCTTTGAGATTTGATTTGCACACACACACACACACACACACACACACACACACACACACACACACACACACACACACACACACGCACACATTCACATCTGAGTAACGCTGACACAGGGTTACTAGGAATGATCTCTTTTGCTCAGACAATAAGGTAATTATCACTATCACCAGAACTCATCACCAGCTACGCTAAGGCCCTTAACAAAGGGTGTCCAGTTTTACTGTGTAATATTAATATTAATACAAATGGTAATTTGACCAAGAAACAGGCTATTAGGAGTGGCCCCCACGGTGTCACTAAATAAATATGCAAATATTCTCAACATTTAAATATATCTACAAAGATTAGCCACAATGAAATTTTTAAATATGCTTCATAATAAGTAATAAAAGAACAAGAAAATATTAAGTATACATTCACAGTGACATGGCCTAACCCATTAAGTGATTTAATTTCAGATATATTTTAATTTTCTGGACTGAGGTTAACCTTCCAGTTTCCTATGTTAAAACATACACAGTTAAACAGTTACAACAGTGCATGTGCATTTCTGCTCTCTCCAGTAGGGCACACTGTGGATACATTTCAAACACAAGCACTTTACAAATACCTTTTCAGCACAAACATCTGTACAAGTCAGTTTGATATACACATGGCATACAGTTCTAGCATCTTGTATAAATCAGTTTAATATTCACAAATGACATGACAATTATTTACAAAATTCCAGCTAGCTGTTCTGGCAGTACCTCCTATCATCACACCATGAATTGTATGTCAGATTCATAACAGGTTGACTGACCAAGCCCTTGAATTTTTCTCCATAAGTTCTGACAAAAGTGAAAGTAGTATCCTTTTACTGATGCTTCACTGATATTCTGGATACTACTTTGATGGCCACAAGTTCAAAGTCTCACAGGATGTATTTAGGTGTCAAGTAACAAACATCTCCATCAGTTTAGATAGTAGGTATCACATGCCATTATGCATTGTACATGACTTTGTTGCAACTGTACAGTGTCTTCCTTTTGACAAGTTGGTCCTGTCATCAAGCCGCATAGAGAAATGAGGAAGATCTTTCAGATTCCTATAAACTGACATCACAACCATGTGCATCCTGCTACTAATACCACTATAAGGCATAAATACCCAGGAGCCATTTTGTAATTTTCATAAGACTGGATTAATATTTTTCAATGAACAATGCCTACTTATGTGCAGCTACCAGATACCAACACCCTACTAACTGTTTGACCCATAGCTCTGAGTGAAGTTATAAGAGTTGTCACTTCAGTGATCATACCCTCAAGACAATTGCCTTTAACCTGACAGGGCAAGTCATGTGATAATCGCATGCATGACTTTAGGGAAAACATCTTTTGGCATCAAATCAACCATCTAGGATGTGGGATATGATGATGACAGAGTAACTTCACAAGTCTTTCTCCTTCTCTTGTTGTAGTTATGGTAGCACAACCCTTACATTTATGTAACAGTTTAAATCTTCAAACCCAGCAGTGTCTTTCCATTCCCTACCTTTCCAGCATGTACAAATAGACATCAATTTCTAGCAGTCTTTTAGCCTTTTGACTTTTCACACATTTGTTCATTTTTCCTATATCTTTCTGGACATGGTCACCGTCTCTTCACAGATGTCTTGGGAAGATGTACCCTCATTGGTTCACATCTTGCCAATAATGTATTAGGAGTTTGTAAGCAGAACATACTATAATATTTAAAAGTGAGGAAATTGTTTTTAAAAGTTGCCTCCTTAACTTCTTATGCTGTAACAATACAGCAACAGTTAGAAAACAATATGTAACTGTTTGTGACACGTGTAGTGGATAAAACATTTCATAGCATCACATTACTGGATTGTTTTCGTATTAAGAGTGAAGATTTACTCTGAAGTACACCCAATGCAATATGGGCTACAGTGGTTATGAAAAGCAGTGACTGACTACAGATAGCAGTAAACTGTAATAAGCATTGTGCACATGAGCACCACGTTTCACCATCTGCAGTGATTTACTTATTCAGTATAGTACAGCTGGAGATGTTTATTGCAAAAAATTCATAAACAGATGCATCACTTTATAAGTTAGGAGTCTATGCGTTACTGCACACTGACATGTTTATAAACGATTTGCCATTACTTGCATTCAACAAAGGTGTACATCCCAACAGATGTTACGTAGCCAGTGTGCATGTGAACTTATATGATATACATATATAATATGCCCATATACTGTCTGTTAGCTATCTGCACCGTGTTACATTTGGATAATAGTGCTTGCATCAATGTAGATATCCCTTCATGTTCTTTTAATATGTTAATGTTGGATTTGTGCACTACTGCAAATGTACTATCAGTGGCAGACTCAATGGAATAAATGATTGCAGACATCTATGTGGTGTACCGTGGTACCATCTGTGGCAGACTTAATGCCATGACTGCTTGCACACACCTATGTGGTATACAGTGGCTCCATCAGCAGTGTTTAAGTAAATCTCTTTCACGTCACTGCTACAAGTAAATACCTTCATGTACTTCATATAGCTTTAGTCAGGTAATCCTTACATGTATGAATAGGTTAAGAATGTAGTGTGGCTATTTTTAATACCTCAGCATACTGCCAGGCCATGTTATATGATATGTCATTGCTTCTGCATGTGTAGGCTATTTTAAACTATTTCCATGTAACATTCAAGACATACATACATACATACATACATACAGATGTTTCAAGCACAGGCATTAAAGCCCTTCTAGCTTGTCAATATACCAAAACACTTATTCCCATTATAAATGTCCAGGCTGTTCTTAAAAATATCTAAACTAGTACTTGCTTTAATGTAATTTGGCAGTCTGCTCTAAGTATCAGCTACTCTGTCAGAGAACCAATTAGTACACTTCTCATTCCTATAGAATCTTCTATGTAGGTTATCTGATGATTCTCTAGTACTTTTTGATAACCCCAAACATTCCCAGAAGTAGTTGTTCCTAAATGCCCTATATACCTGAATAAGATCTCCTCTTAAATATCTGTAAGAGACACTGTACAAGTTCAGATATTTTAGTCTTTCATAATAACTTGGATTTTTGCATCCATGGATGCCCTTAGTATATTTCCGCTGTACTCTTTTCAGTTTATTCATGCTTGTTTTCCTATAGGGTTTCCATATTGTTATTCCATACTCAAGTTTGGGTCTAATGTAACTAATAAACTGACTTCATTATGTTTGATTTCCTAGACTTTATAAATCTTTTTATACAACCTATAGTTTTATAACTATTATTAGCCAATTGGTTGATGCGATTAGAAAAACTCATAGCTGAATCTACCCATATACCCAGGTCCTTAAATGAGTCTACAGTTTCAATCACTGTGTGCTGTATTAAATATTCACCTTTCAATTTATGTCTCCCAAATCTCATATGCGTAGTTTTTGATGTATTTATCAACATATTATTCTCCTGTGCCCAAATGGTCAATTTAGTCAAATTATTTTGCAGACATGCCTTATCTGTAACACTTGTAATCAGTTTACCCAATTTCAGGTCGTCAGCATATAGACTGTAGAACACATTCAGAGGAAAAAGTAAGGTCTGAAAGATACAATCTAAACAAGTATGGGCCTAGTACAAATCCCTGTGGGACACATTGACTGTAACCAAGGATTTCACCTGTCCAGTTGGTGTGTGACACTTGCCATGCCCTATTTGTAAGCCATGCAGCTATCCATCTTATCAACAGTACATCAATACCTAGCTGTACTAATTTATTGATCAGTGTTTTGTGCGTGACCCTGTCAAATGCTGAAGTTAAATATATATAAATCACATCACAGCACAATTTTTCATTCATAGCTGTTATTGTATTGTTATAGAACATCATGTTACAGGTGGTAATAGATCTATTTACAACATATGCATGCTGATATATGGTTTCAAGTCCCAACCTATCCAGTTCTGACAATAACTTTTCCAGTATTACCTTTTCTATTATTTTTCTACAACATGAAAGTAGACTTAAAGGTCTATATGATTTTGGGGTTCCTATCAGCAGACTGAAGACACATTTTGTCGATTGTGTCTTGGTCGAACTTCAAATGTTGAAAACGCAAAATGATGAAGAAGCATATAAGCAAATTCTTTCCCTGGGAAAGAAGTCACTTGGCTGCTTCTGTCACTTTGCCATTTTCGGTACTGCAGTGCAATCTCGGAGTTGGTATATTTAAGTAGGGGGGTGTGGGGGGCACAGCAATGTTTTAATGTCTTTTTTTGGGGGGGGGGACAGCGATTTTTTTTCCCTGGGAAAAAAATTTCTGCTCTGGTTGTTCGATGTGTTGTGAATTCGAACTTTTGAGTTCGATATAATAACATTCGATCATTTGATCATTCGTTGTTATAATATAGACCCTGATTCTGGGTTTGTCCTACTCCCCTTTCCCTTAAAGACAGGTTTAATAAGTGCATGTCTCCAGTCTTGAGGAATCTCCCCATATTTATATGACCTAGTGAATAATAGATGTAGTGGCAGTGTAAGTTCTTGCTTAAGTCTTCTTATGTCATTGTTACTTATTCTGTCTCCTCCCTGTGCTTTGTTTGGATCCAGTTTGCACAGTTCTTTTTTTTTTCAAAACAGGTTTATTGTTTTAACATATAAGAGAAATATCATAACAATTTTATACAAGTAATTAAAAATAGGTATTATTATAATATTCAACAAAACAACTAAAGTATTTACAAAGACATCCACTACAATCAGATCAATTAATTAAACTAAAATACTGTGCTATTGAAATTAGAATTTTTTTAACAAATTTTGTAAATTATCCCATACAATATAATATGATGTTTTTCTAGTTGTTCTCATTCTAATTGTGCTTATTTCCATATGGCACATTATATTCATAACATTTTTAAATTCATTGAACGAAGGAGGTGTATCTGAAATCCAATTTCTAGTTATTATTTTCCTGGCCACTGCTAGGATAGACCATAACAAGGGAAGCTTAATCTTTTAACACATTGAGGTACAGGTGTGTTGAATAATATAAGAGACTTAGAAATAATGAAATTATCTGTAAAAGAGCCTGCAAAATTCATTAATTGACTTCCAGTATTCTTTCAACTTCATACAGTCATAAAACATATGAGCCCAGTCAGCATTAATTTCTACATTACATCTCTTACATAGATTATCTTTATTATTTCTTTTATTCATCATCAAAGGTGTATAAAAAGATCTATGTAAAAATTTCCATGTATAAAGTCTCCAGACAATGGAAGATGTAGTTCTATAAACAGATTCCAATATATATTATTTATCTTGTTGAGTTGGTGGGTCCCCATTAATAGAGGTGAAATAATTCCAGTATGAATCTACACTGTAAAAAGTTTCTTGTCTGATAATTTTATGTACATATGAAAGTTTACCTTTATCAGAAACTTTATGCTGTAAATTTAATATCAAGTAATCAATCAGTTTTGGAATAGATTCTTTAACTGTTATAGACATTAGATCTATTCTATCAATGAGATGTTGTCTAAAGATCTGAACCTCTAACCAGCAAATTTCTCTTAGATCAAATTCTTGTTTTAAGAAATCTAGATTTTTAACTTTATTATCAGATATCAGCTGATACCAGTACTTTAGATCATTATCTATAGCTAAATGAGCTCCTTCAGAAGTAGATAACATAAGCATACCCTGAGTATACATTATAGGGAATACAATAAAATTCCATTCCCTATACTTAGGGTGCATGAATATAAAGTTACGATAACTAATAATAATATTTAATGGGTAACAAACCATATGTTTAGGTGTAATAGGTGAAGTACAAAATTCCTTTAGCAACCACAACATGGAGTTATTTACAATCATATTTTTATGTGTTAAGGAGATTTTCATGAAGTGCATACTAATTAGCTCCCAATAATCTTTCCATTTTATGATATATGACTGATCTATTAATAAAGTAATAACTTTTATAATAGAAGAGATAATATATAAATTAAAGTCTGGAAAAGAAATACCCCTTGAGACCAGCTATTAGTATGTTTCTTTAATGCAATCCTAGGTCTATTAGGTGCCCATAAGAAATTTAACAATAGTGTATTCAGTTTCTTGATAATTATTTTTGTAGGTGAAAGTATTATTGATTGTATTAAGTATAAAATCTTGGGGAATATTATCATTTTAATAATTGTAAGTCTCTCCTCCATAGTAAAAACATATTATTCCAGGTATTAAAAGATTTTGTATATTAAGAAAACAGGTATTATAGTTATTATATATAATAGATTTAATATCTTTAGATAGTATTATACCTAAATAAGTTATCTGACCTGAATTGGGTACATATTTAGTAAAATCACTAATGAGAATATTTTTTCGTGTATATATAGGTAGTATTTTAGTTTTTCTTCATTGAATATTAAACCAGAAATACTTTTATAATTCATCATTTTATCAAATAAAGACTGCATAGAAGAATTAGATCCTGCTGATGTAATTAGAACATCATCTGCAAAAAGTTGAATTTCTGATGTTGTATTTTCGTCTATTTCAAAACCCTCTATGTCAGTACTGTTTCTAATCAAATTAGCCCAAGGCTCCATTACTAAAGTGAATAATAGTGGAGAAAGTGGACATCCTTGCTTTGTACCTTTAAGAATGGGTATTTTTGTGAAACATATGTTCCTACCTTAATATAAGCCAGCGTTCCTTTGTATAAATGCTCAATTAAATTTACAAATGCATCAGAGAAGTTTGTGCATTTCAGTAAGGTAAACAGATAGTCCCAACTTACTGAATCAAATGCTGAACCTATATCAAGACTAATAAGTGCTAAATCTTTCTTTTTCCTATTTGCAAAATCAATTAATGTTAAAGTTCTTCTTATATTATCAAAAGTATTTCTATTTACAATGAAGCCCGTCTGATCTATATCTATAATGCCGGGGATGATTGTCTTCAATCTATCAGCAAAAATACTCATAAACATTTTATAATCAACATTAAGTAATGAGATGGGTCGATATGAAGAACATCTAGTTGGATCTTTATTAGGTTTTAAAATTGGTGAAATAAATGTATATTGCTGAGATGGGGGGATTATTAACTCAGTTTGGGCCAAAATAAAAACCTTATGTATTAATGAATATGTAGTTTTAGAAAGGATTTTATATATCTCTGGTATAATACCATCATTACCCGGTGCTTTGTTTGATTTAAGCTTATTTATTTGTGTAATAACTTCTATATTTGAAATACTCTTGTCCAATAGTTTAATCTGTTGTTTATTAAGCTTTTTATTCATGTTTGTGGTTATAAACTCCTTTATTTTATCTTTAGGTTCCATGTTAATGTTGTTATGGTTAATCTTGTGAAAGTGATTTCTAAATTCATCCAGTATTTCTGGTATACTAGAAACATTCTTCTTTTTCCTTAGAGAAAAGATTTCTTTGATATGGTTTTGTTTATTCAATCTTTTTGTTTTATTTTTAAGTCTATGTAAGTATTTGGGGCTTATTGAATAAGACAAAAACTTGTATTTCTCTAAAGTTATTTTAACTTTATGAGTTAAAATTTCTTTGTATTTCTCATTTAGTTTGTTTATTTCTTCAATAACTTTCTTGTCCATAATATTTTCTTTATTATTATGTTTATAAGAGTCTAATTTACTTTGAATATCTAACAATTCCTTATCCCAAGATTTCCTTTTATTATTATACCATCTGATACTTTGTCCATATAGATATGATTTTAAGGCATCCCAAACATAGACAATGGAGACTTCAGGAGTATTATTTATGTCTAGAAAATGTTGTACTTCTGAAAGTATATATTCTTTATAGTCTTTTAGTTGAGTTAAGTATGCTGGTATCCTTTTGATCTGAACATTATGAGTATTTTTATCATGAATTCAAAAACAATTGAGTTATGATCAGATATAGGACATGAAATGATTTTGGAATTAATTAAATCTGTTACCATCTGGTTAGAAATAAAGACCCTATCTATTTTTGAATAAGTTTTGTATCTGTTAGAAAAAAAGGTGTATGGTAATGATTTTGAATCTATCTGAATATTAATATCATTCAAATGATAAGAATTAGCAAAATCATTTAAATGTTTTGCATTAGATGCAATTCTTCTTTTCCTTATAGTGGTAGTATCACTTTCATGTAGTATACAATTAAAATCACCAGCTAAAATAATATCCCCTATAGAGAATGATATGATCTTATCAATATGATGTTTCACTGTATTAATACCAATTCCAGGTATCCAATATACATTAATTAAATTGTAAGTCTTCTCATTAATTTGTATTGTAACCATACAAAACATTCCTTTGTCATCCTGAAAAGACTTAATGGTTTTAGGAATGGGCATACTTTTATTCCATAAAATAGCCACTCCTCTTTTTTTCTGAGTGTGCTCTGAACTAACCAATACTGTATACTTATTAGTGGCTAGTTTATCAATATCTTTTTTCAAGAGATGGGTTTCTTGCAGGAAGACTAGATTGGCCTTGTGTAAATTAATGTATCTTATTAGGCTTGCCCTTTTACATGGATTATTCAATCCATTAATGTTTAAAGAAATTCCTTTTAAAGATGTCATTTGGCATTTTTAAAACTCAAGAATCTTATGATCGAAATAACAAATAACAAGATAAATAATGTTACATCTCCTCTTTAGGTGTACCTTTAAATATAGCTGTATTTATTAAATCTCTTATGGGATTTTGTATAGGATTCAATTTTGTTTGTAGTGACAATGAGTATACAAAATATATTGTGGATGTCAAAACTATATACATATAACAATGAACAAGTGAAAATAATGTAAGGATTAAACCTTGCATCCAGCCTGAGTTGAAAACTCCAACTTAGAGTAGTATTTACTACTCAAGTTAACCCCTACCCTAAGCAGCAGTACCTCAGCTACCACCTTATCAATTTAATACTAGTTATATTTAACTGAGGTTAACAGTTTTCAATTCAATTATCTATCAAGACAAAACTACACATTTGGTAAAACAGCATCATATAAACTAAAATAAACTTTTTTTTTTTAAACTGTTCATACTACTATATAGATCTATGTAATATATAACACTTGTATTCAAATAGCATTCAAATAATCTTGATGTTAGAAATCAAGAGGAGAGAAAATTAGGTTCTAACATTCATTTAAATCAAAAACATTGGTTAATATGATTCAGACATTACATATATTAAGATGCATCTATTTTCTGTCATGTGAATACTATTAACAGCTTCCAAAAAAAAAAAATCTTGAATTGTTTGTATATGAGCATTTACTTAAACTCATTATTGTCAATAGAGTAAAATATTGTATTCATAAAAATTATTATAAATCATATTGCATAGTTATGCAAATTCTCAGAAACACTTGCATTATTAAAAAAAAAAGCCATCACACACATACACACAGATACACACACACATACATACACACACACATACACATACACACACACACACACACACACACACACACACACACACATATATATATATATATATATATATATATATATATCTGATCTCACTGAGTTATGTCTTTGTTGAGCACTATCCTACTTGCTGTCCCTAGAATAAATCTGTCTGCTTTATAGAAAATAATGCACAGCAAACACATTTTAGTAACCAGATTTTACAATCATGCTAACCTACTGCTTTAAAATATATCACATGACATTTCTTCCAGAATATAATTATAAAATTATTTATGCTTGTCAATCAGATGAATTAAATGAATTATAATAAAGTATATGTTTGGAACAGAAGTTTTTAACACAGATTATTATGCTGCTGTTAAGTAGATTTTCAAAAACATTTAAATAAATGTTTCATTTTCTATGCCTTCTAAAATAAGACATTTACTTACTACAAGAAACTACATCATTTAAACTCATTATAACTGACATTTTATGAATAGAGTATTTTTCCTGAATCTGTGGTGTGTCAGTATGATAACTAGGTCAGAGGTTATACTAACTGCTTTCAGTTTCTCTGTGAGAATTCTGTGAGTTGAAGCTTTTGAAGTAGTTCATGGACACTGTGCATGAGACAGCCCACATCCCAGATTGTCTCCCTTAACATTTTGGCGGGAAACTTATTAAAACTTGTGGCAAACATTCATTTTGTCAATAGAGTAAAATATTGTATTCATAGAAATGATTATAAATCATATTGGATAGTTATGCAGATTCTCAGAAACACTTGCATTATTATATAAAAAAAAAAAAAAAAAAAAGCCATCACACTCACACACACACATACACATACATACACACACACACACACACACACACACACACACACACACACACACACACACACACACACACACACATATATATATATATGGTCTCACTGAGTTGTGTCTTTGTTGAGCACTATCCTACTTGCTGTCCCTAGAATAAATCTGTCTGCTTTATACAAAATAATGCACAGCAAACACATTTTAGTAACCAGATTTTACAATCATGCTAACCTACTGCTTTAAAATATATCACATGACATTTCTTCCAGAATAGAGTTATAAGATTATTTATGCTTGTCAATCAGATGAATTAAATGAGTTATAGTAAAGTATATGTTTGGAACACAAATTTTTAACACATATTATTATGCTGCTGTTAAGTAGATTTTCAAAAACATTTAAATAAATGTTTCATTTTCTATGCCTTCTAAAATAAGACATTTACTTACTACAAGAAACTACATCATTTAGACTCATTATAACTGGCATATTTTATGAATAGAGTATTTTTCCTGAATCTGTGGTGTGTCAGTGTGATAACTATGTCAAAGGTTATACTAACTGCTTTCAGTTTCTCTGTGAGAATTCTGTGAGTTGAAGCTTTTGAAGTAGTTCATGGACACTGTGCATGAGACAGCCCACATCTCAGATTGTCTCTCTTAACATTTTGGCGGAAACTTATTAAAACTAGTGACAAACATTCATTTAGTAGTGTAAATGCATGTAAACATGACAAAACCTTCACAATGTATTCCACAGACCATTACAGCCTCTTACTTCTTTTCAGAAAGAGAAACAAATTGAATCACAGCTTGCCATTAAATCTTCAGATATTTTGACTGGTTATGAAACAAAACATTATAACTGACATATTTTATGAATAGAGTATTTTCCTGAATCTGTGGTGTGTCAGTGTGATAACTATGACAAAGGTTATACTAACTGCTTTCAGTTTCTCTGTGAGAATTCTGTGAGCTGAAGCTTCTGAAGTAACTCATGAACACTGTGCCTGAGACAGCCCACATCTCAGATTGTCTCTCTTAACATTTTGGCGGGAAGCTTATTAAAAACTAGTGACAAACATTCATTTAGCAGTGTAAATGCATCTAAACATGACAAAACCTTCACAATGTATTCCACAGATCATTACAGCCTCTATGTAAGTAAAATTAAGCCCAAAATTACCAACAAGCAATATAACTCAACATTCTTCTCCCAACTCAATTTTCATACAAATCCTATTATTCACTGTGCCCACACAATCAAAAGCATTTCTATATATTAATAAAGAAAAGAAAAAGAGAGTAGAAAATAAAAGGGAGTGAGGCAGAAATAAAAAAATGTAAGAGAAAGCTGTAAGAAGTATATACAATGGAATGTTACTTACTGTTTATATTAATAGAGTTAAAAATAAAACATATTATTTACTCTTATTTAGTTCTGATTATTATTAGTTAAAGCATAACAGATTATTTACAAACAGGCATAAGCAGTATAATCAATAAAGTATAATTAGAAATAGCATTTGAAGAACTTATAAAAACTTTTACAAGGAATAAATATGTTATTATTCTATTAATGATATTTTCATTACTGTTCTCTCCCTGCCCTCCCCCACCCTCTACCCACTACATAATCTACATAGAATGTCATTGTTTAAACAAAGAAAATAATAAAAGGAGAAGGAAAAAAAAGGTAAAGATAAAAAAATGTATCAAATTACTAACCTTACTTCTTTTCAGAAAGAGAAACAAATTGAATCACAGCTTGCCATTAAATCTTCAGGTATTTTGACTGGTTATGAAACAAAACATTTCTTTGCACATAGAGAATAACTTTGATTAAATCTTTTCCAAAATATTTGTGGCTTTCTGGAAATGCAGAACTATATTCAAAAAGATTAATAATGAACTAAAATGATGAGAGAGAAAAAAAACATATAACAAATCATTTGTTTTTTTAGTCTCTTCTTCTTCTCTGAAGTCTTCCATGAAGCTTCAGTTGCCAATCTCTTTAATGAAGAACTAGCCCATTCCATTTCTTCTATTTTATCCAAAATCCTTTTTTCTTTGACAAACAGTAAAGCAGAGTCTAAATCATCGAAAACCTTAGGACCATCAGGAAGGAAGATTTTAAGCTTGGCAGGAAACAGAAGGTATGTTTTAAACTGTGCTTTTTTAAGCTCCCTTATTAGTGGCAGAAAAACTTTTCTTTTAGCTATTACCATGGAAGAATAGTCATTGTCAAAATGCACAGTTGTCTCATTAATCTTAACAGGAGCTTTAGCCCAAGCAGATTTAAGAACCATCTCTTTATCAAAAGATGATAGAAATCTAACTATAACTGATCTAGGATATTTTTTGTTAGAGTTAGTATTAGCTATAGATCTATGTGCTCTATCGATACCAAAAGAGAATGCTTCTGGTAAGTCTAAAGTTTTAGGGAGCGAAGTTGTTAAAAAGAAGTAATATTGTTACCTTCAATATTTTCTGGCAGTCCAAAAATCCTAATGTTATTGCGCCTATATCTATTTTCCAGGTCATCCAGCTTTGTTTGTAAATGTGTATTTTGTTTCAGCAGAAACTCAATGTTGATTTCCTCTTCTTGGATTCTATTTTCCATGTCATTCACAGCTTCTTCTATGCCTGTCATCTGGTTCTTCTGTTGTTGCAGGTCTGTATGTAACAGGTCTATTTGTTTTGTAGTTTTTCTATGAAGGTGTCTATTTTAGTATCCATTTTATCCATTTTATCAGTAAGTTGCTGGATTATAATTATCAGAGACTGAAGTTCTTTCTTGATGCTGGAGTCTTGAGAATTTGTCTTACTGGAACTCATTTCAGACTGATAAACTGACAGGAAAATTTCCACAGTGATTTCTGACAGGAATATTGTTAAGATTTCCTTTCTTTTTTAGATATAGTTCAAGAACTATATAAAACAAACATATTTAGAAAGAAAATTACTTCAAAAATTAATTTTTTAAGTAATTAATTCCTGTCAGTGTAATGAAATTGGTGGAGCTGAAGAAATCTGCTGCTATCCTGTGTTCATCCTTGGCCACGCCCCCTCTGCACAGTTCTTTTTCAATATAATCTAATTTGATTCTAGTATCTGGGGTTACCTGGATGTCACTAGGAAAACTTACCACCCTTTTGTGGAGCCAAACTGTTTTGCATAAGATTTTGTAAATATATCTATAATCTGTTGTATCTGAGAATAAATTTTAGAATCTGCACACAGTTTATCAGTTTGTGTATCTTTACTCCTTCCACATCTTATGTATATATAAAAAGGTTTCCTATTATGCTCAATATCTTTATATAAATTTTCTTCAAAATTTTCTTTATCTTGTCAAACACTATGCTTAATCTGTTTGTCCAGCTCATTTATTTCAGTTTTCAAAGTTGTAGTTTGACCTCTCTTCCATTTCTTATATTTTTGTCTCTCACATTAATCAGGTATCTTGTTCTTATGGAAATATACCCCCCTGATGTTGTGTGCCTAGATCCTGATGCTAAACATTTTTTTTGACTTTTTGCACTTAAACAATTTCTCTTTCAAAACTTTCCACATTCCATCTGCAGTTTTTTCCACTGAACACCTCACTCCAGTTAGTTTTATATAGTAACTGTTTTGCTTCTCTATAATCTGTAATTAACCTTCTGTGCATTGGCTTAGATTTCAGTTTGGCAGAATTATCTAGCAACAAATTAACCTTTATGACCCCATGATCACTGCACATCAGTGGTGGTAAAACTTGACTTGAAGTTACAGTAATTTCTTTGGGAACACAAACAATATCTAGTATATTCCGTTCCCTGGTAGGTTTTTTTACAATCTGAAGCATTTGTTTTTCCTGAATATACTCTGTGAATAATTTCTTTACTAATCAATATTATTCCAGTCTGTTTCTGGTAAATTTAAGTCACCAGCTAATATTATTCTTCCCTCCTGTGTTTCATGTAAGAAATGTATGAATTCCTCTAGGTCATCTGCACTTGACTTTGGTGGTCTGTACACGCCAACAATTATTATATGTTCCAGAGTTGTCTTTATTGTCACAGTTACACAGTCTATAGTATTGGTGTTATCATTGAGCATGTAATAATCACAAGTCTCATAGCTATCTTTAATCCATATCATAACACCTCCACCTGATTTTTTTGTTAGAATGTCTCTTACAGTAAAAACATTTATACCCTGACAGAACTGGTTTCCAGTCATTATTCTTTAACCATGTTTCATAAACTATAACAACATCAATCTTGTGGAAACATAGCAAATTTTCTAATAAAAAAACTTTACTATCAATGCTCCTAGCATGAACAGCCATCAGAGATGCATCACATGTTGCTATTTGTGAACTGGTACATTTTTGACCTGGCAAAAATCCTGGCTAGTGTTAGTCAAATATTGCAAAATATCTGCTGCAAAAATTCTCTTCCCTGATCTAGACAAATGCATACCATCCTGTCTGAAAACATGTGCCCAAAAGAAGGCTTGGATGCTCTATATGTTTCCATTTTTTAAAACAGGACATTATTTCCATGTAGGTGTTTATCCAAAAAATCTTTTCATTCACAGTGACCTGACTATCTTTTCTATAGGTGATTTGTGAAAAATATGTCCTAACACCAGTACAAGCTATACTATCTAGGAGGGCTGTCAGTTCCATACTTCCTTACATTAAGGCATTCCAAGGCTTGTTTCACATCTTCTATTTTTACTTCTGGCAAACTTAACACTACTCGATGATCATTATCATCTCTGCAAATATAAGTATTAATTCTTCTAATAACTGAATCTCCAATTACAAGAATATCTTTGCTGACCATCTCTGAAGAATCTTCAGCTTCTAATACAATTATTTCTGCTCTATCAATTGTTACGAAGGATAGGTCTCCATCACTATTAGTCTTATTAATTCCACTGTTTTCATTGTATATTAAATTCTCATCCAGTTGGCATTGTAAATCCACAGCTTGAGCCATGTAGTCAACATCTGTCTTTCTCTTCTTTTTTCTTATAGTAATGTTCTTAAGTCCTTCCATGTTCAGTTTTGATTTCTTCCTTTTCACCTGCTCCTTGCCTCTTTTTTCTACCTTTTCCATTGGAAAGGTGATGCCTTTTTTCTGTAGACTGAGGGTTTTCTGACAGATATCTTCATTCCCTGTCACCAGTGTGTTACATAACAAAGCAGAATCCGTTTTACTACGTATTCTCTTTCCTTTACAGTCATTAGTCAGTTTCTTTTTCTTCCTTGTTATTTGTTGAGAACTTCTTCCTTTCTTTCTTTTTTTGTTTCCTTCTAAACAAACTGGATCCTCAGATTGCTGAGTACCTGCATCCACTATTCCATAGTTCTCAGGGGTCTCATCATGTTTCATAAGAGTTAAATATTCTTTGCAGAAAATAGATGCATCATTTCCTAAATCTGTTCTATTTGTTCTAAGCCTAACATTATTTAGTTCATGAGTCCAGTCATTAATGTATGATACTACAGTTCTCCAAGCCATGCCAATTGCACAAGTGCAATCATCATCATTAAGTTGAGATTTGCTTCTAACAATGGTAAGCAAATCATCCAACTTTTGACACGAGGAACAAAGATCACCATTGTTAGCTATTACCTTTAAATATGAATAGCATTTATTACACTGTACAAGATACTTGTGCATTAGCAAATCGTTAATTGCATACTCATTTAAGGAATCCATATTCAGCTTTAATTGAATAAAATATTGCAAAGGAAAAAATTACACAAAGTCAGTAGCAAAGAATTCAAAGGAACTTAAATCAACTTCTATGACAAAAATTATACCAGCAATATCCAACTAAGTAATAAAATAGAATAAAGTTGTTCTGACCATACAAGTTCTACCAGCCAGACAGAAGTTGTAATTTCTTTACGTTGCACGCGTGCAGCAGCTTCTGCTCACTATAGCTCGCAGTCGCACCTCCTTTTAACAGTAAAAATAAATAAAACTTCTCTTACCAGTCAACTCCACAACAAATCACAAACCAAGACAGGTTTTGATATGCTCAGAATTTTCTTCTCTGCAGTCTGTGTAAATTTATAGCTGTCTATGCCCCTTGTGGTGGCTAGAGCCTGCCTGTTCAAAACCTATCCTTTTCTCACAACCAAAAGTGAAACTAAAGGTAAAACAACAAACTATGAATCAAAATAAAGCTTTTTAATAAGCAGTCTCTTCCTACATATAAACAGTTAAAATAGTGATAACAAATGCAATATAAATTCAAATAAAACTGCTCTTACCAGTCAACTCCACAACAAATCACAAACCAAGACAGGATTGTTTTAATATTCTCAGACATATACTACTCAATGATAGCATGTCACTGGTATGACCTCTCAGTACCTACTTCATGCTAGTTTTCCTACAAACACACCTGCTGTGACATCACTGTACAAACCCGGTGATACTGGCACATAACTATACATCTGTGTTGAAATGTAACATTTATACAATAAAAGCAGTTGTCATCAGGTCAGGTACTGCACTTTATCTACTGCTTCCCATCACATACAAGTAAGTATCCTTTAAATTCATGACAGGAAGTTAAGTTGCTTTACCAAGGACTGAATCACAGTGGAGCAACACAGTAATAAAGGTAATGTGTTGCAATGTATACAACACTGACTTTCACAGATCTATATAATAAATTAGCTTTACTGTGTGTAGTTGATGCACGTCTTCATGCACACAATGATATGTGTCTATGAACACCTACTTTATGTGTTCCACTACATCATGTCAATGTCAAATTCATGTATGAACTTATTTATTTATTTATTGGTTAAATGAGAAGCCATCGTAATGCATTTACAACTGAATTGATACAATTAATTCAGTAGTAACATAGTAATTGTTTGACTATTCTACATATATCCATACACCCTCACACACACACACACACACACACACACACACACACACACACACATATATATATATATATATATATATATATATATATATATATGGGTTTACTTTGTTTTGCTGAACCTCATTTCACTTAATTTCATTTCACCCCGACCACTTCACTGAAAACTTAAATTACTGAAAACTCATTTCAGTGAATCTCATTTCACTGCACTATAGTTACTATATATGGCACTGTGTAGAGTACTGTAAGGCAAGTAAAAGGTATATGCCCTTTTCCCCACTGTAGTGTGATCCTGGAGTTAGTATATATAGTTAGGGGGCACAGCCTTCCACATTGGGGTTGTGTGTGAGGGGGGGCATAGCCTCCCACTTAGTTTTAGTATATATTGTCTTCTGGCGAGAGTGAGTCATCGGTGTTGTAACTATGCATGTCTATTGTTTAAAATGTATTGTTTTGAAGTTTTTGGTAACATACAATTTAAAACAAACAAGGTGGGGGGCTATGCCCCCCACACCCCCAATTTAAAACAAACAATGTGGGGGGCTGTGCCCCACACACCCCCTAACTGCAGAAAAAAATCCTACATCATACCAATGTACAAAGGCAGTACATCTACAGAGTTTAATAACTACAGGCTGATAGCAATTCTCTCCCCCATCCAAAATAGAGAAATGCATCCATATGCAGCTCATGCAATAGCTCACCTCAAATAGCCTGTTCTCAGATACACAACATGTCTGTAGGCCACAGCACGGCAGCACTACTGCTCGACTGCATTTTACAATATAATAAGCTGACGTAGAAACAATGGTGTGCTTGTGTCTGCTGTGTTCTTACACTTGTCAAAGGCATTTGATACTGTCTTGCACAAGCAACTGCTCATTCGAATCTCTAAAGTAGGACTTTTGTTGTGGTTTCTTAGTTACCTATCCATTTAATGGCAACAAACCTACTCATTCTTTCAACCAGTTACTACAGGTGTCCTTCAGGGCTTTATCCTGAGTCCTCTCGTATTTAATATATTTATTAATGACCTCCACAGCTCCACTCACCATACTAGTTTAGTTCAGTATGCAGATGACTCAACAGTAATATGTGCAGCCTCGACAATAAATAAGCTCCAAGACATTGCTGAACAATCTTTCTCTGTAGAAACCTGGCTGAAAGAATTAAACCTACTCAACCCAAAGAAAACTAAGTTCAGGTTTTTTACCTCAAAATGTTGCCAAAATCAAAAGCAGTCTTTTACCACAAAGTCCACAATAATACTGTCATTGAAACTTTAACTCACAGTAAATGTCTAGGGATTATAATAGATGGCATTCTCAAATATGACCAGCATACACTGTAAAAGTAATGTCTTTTGGCTTTTCCTGGTTAGGGGTCACCACAGCGGAACTCTGGTCCGCTAATGACTGGCAGTGGATTTTTACCATGCTGGGTTGCCAGCCCCCGACACCCAACTTTCAAAGCAGGCACACCCATTCACATGCACACACCTACCTGCATATCTTTGTACGTCACTCGACTATGGGGAGGACATGCAGGCTCCACACAGAAGGCACTCCAGCCGAGAATCGAACTGGAGAACCTCTTGCTGTGAGGCAACAACGCTAACCACTGCACCACGGCAGCTTTACTGCACATCATTAAATGTACACACCAGAAACTAGGCTCCCTTTATAGGATCAATGGATTCCTTACAGATATTGCAAGAAAAACTCTAGCCACTGTCTTTTTATTGCCAACTCTCTTATACACCACTCCTATCATAACAAACTTAAACAGTACTCAAAGAAAGAAACTTGCCTCTTGCTACATTAAAATAGCTAATTTTGCCACCAATCTCCCTTATAGAACCCACTATTGTCATAACTTAAAGCATTTAAACTGGCTTGAACAACACAGCTACCTAACATATTCGCAACTAACTACAGCACACAAACTCATTCATCAGCCATAAAAATACCCTGCACTACAAAACTTATTACTGCCCTACTGTTCAGCAAGGGACCTCTGCTCTATTTACAAATTCTTATTACTTACAAATAAGTCAAATAACTTTGCAGGAGACTCACCCTATTCCCAATACTTTGTTAAACTCCAGAAGAGTATCCCCACACAAATCAAACTGTCTAACAAACTCAGTAGTTTTAACTACTGCATAAACAACATCGGAACCAATCCTGGTCCTGCACATGCTCATCACAAGGTTAAGACTTTGTGTTCACCATATGATACTCTCCAAATACTCTCCTTAAACAGAATACTGTCAACCTCTCACTGAAATAACAAAACTATTTTGATACACATTTGTTGCCTGTACAATACATTAAGTTGCATGTGGGCTTCCTCTTTAGTAACTTCCACCTCTGTAAAATCTTAGAATGTATAAATGTAACTACTGTTTGTGTATAAATGTAAATAGAAATGTAACTGCTCTGTTTAATTGGAACTTAGTATGATACAATGTAAGCAAATGTAACTTTTCTCCCTGGGCCTCTGCTGAAAATGGGTATTACCCAGTTGGAATTCCCTGGTAAACAAAGACAACTAACTAACTAAATAAATAAATAAATATTTAATTGTCAAATTATTGAATTTTCGTTTGCGCAATTTCTTCTTATTTTGCAAAGTTCTTTGGTTAAAAGTATCATAATAAACATGGACCTAAACTTCAGTGATTTGCATTTCTTTCAATTATTTCAAGTGCCACTTTCATGGAAGTTAGACCAGCTGTTCGTTATTCTCCTGAAAAGCTCGGCTTGCATGAGGTTTATCTCTTATCAGTACAACACAATACTTTTGTACTGCATTGGGATCATTATGCTTATGCTTCTAATACTGCAGCTATCTCCATCTGAGATGCCCAACAGCATTTTGGATTCAGTTGTTTCCAGGTGGGCCCCCTTGTTGCTGCTTTTGCTCTGCTGTGTTCTCTTGCAAACTCACCATTGGAAGGTCTGAAAATACATTGGTAAGCAATTATTTCTCAATCCTTTTTGGTTGCTGTCATACACTATTCTAATTAACTTATCCACACCTCCCCATTCCCTGCTTATATATCAGTATACATATTTGTATCACAGCTAGTTCTTTCAGTCACCATGTTGTCTATGCCTTTTGTTTTAATTGTACCTTCTCCTCTATATTTCATTTATTTGGTGTACCATCTCATTCTTCAGTTTAATAATTTTCTCCCTTGGCTTAGAGTAGTGTTGTACTCTTTTTAGTTTTGTGTATGATTACTTTTTCTACACAGTTGTTTTTATTATGCTGTTCTTGCACACACTGCCTATTTGCAGTTGAAAGACCACTTCAGAACTGCTATTTTGAAGTTTTCTAGCTACTTTAAAACATATATTCTTATTTTAAAGTGAAACAGAAGTTAGTGGCTTTTTTTCTCAACGAGTCTGCGAATTCTTTACTGAGCCATGATTTGAATATCTAATATTGTTGAGCTTGCAATGTTCCTAGCTCTATGGCTAACATTCCATGGGCAAGGTTTTGCCCACCATAATTTTCTCTTCTGTTTTATCCATTCTGAACCTGTCTTCTTCCACTTTGTAACATTTAAAAAAATGAGTCTACTCTAGTATGTTACAAAGAAAATCTCCCTAGTTTTGCTTTCCTTTCTACTTAGTAAATTGTACTTAAATTAGTCATTTACTTATTTGTCTTTTTCTAGTATATATTTAATTTGTTTAGCACATTGTATTAAATAGTTAATTTGCAGACAGTACATTTACTGTATGTTTTATTCATTTTATACTTGTCCAGGCTGTGACTGAAAATGGTATTTGAAACCGTACAGCAACCTCATTAACAAACATTCATTCTTCAGTTACCCACTTATTCCATGTAAGGGTCTCATGGGAGCAGCAGCCTATCCTGGCACTCACTGGGCACAAGGGAAAGTAATTCCAAACAGAGTGCCAATCCATCAGAGGATGCCGGCACCCACTCACTCTCATACAGCACAGACACCTACGGGCAGTTTGGCGCAGGACACTGGAGCACCAGCTGCGAATTGTGCTGGGAGTACTACTTGTTCATCACTGTGCCACCAGCAAACAAGCAAAACAAAATCAAAGCATGCAACTGCTTATAAAGTCACGGTAATGCTCATCACATGCCCACTGAACTGGTTAAGCACGGTGAAGGTATGAAATGAATAATCAGTGTACTGACCGACTGACCGAGACCCCCAAGGGATTCAGAAACACCTGTCCATTTCTACTGTTTATAGTGAATAAAATCAATTCGTTTAACAAGCTATAAAGACCTTACATTTATAATTTCACCAGTTGGGTTTGGCAGCTGTAAAGGAAGATTTGTGCCTTATTACAGTTTGTTATGAAGTACTAATTTACCTGAAATGTTAAAATTAAGATAGCTACACTAAGGTCTACATGAAAAAAAAACAGACCACATAGGAAATGTGAACAATCCTAGATGTCCTTTTTACATCAGCTGGTTACTTTATTGCCATAATCCAATAAATATCTGTAGAATATCATCTATAGACAGGTTTGTCTTATATAACTGATAAAGGCATTTTACTCTTAGGGGAACATGAACTCATATATGGTCACAGCACTTTCATCTGTTGCTAACAAATCTACAAAGTGACTCTGACTGCAGTTAACACCAAGGGGTTTTATTAACTGATCTCAAATCAGCATTTGACTCTTGTCAACCACACTCTGCTTACCACAGAGTTATGAAATAAATTATTTTGCTCAAGTTCATGCTTCTGAATTTATAACTAATTGTTGCATAGTTGCATAAAATGAACACTACCAATACTTTCTAAATAAATATGTCATTTCAACGGAGAAGCAAGAGGATGACAACTTGGCTCCCTGCTTTTATCTCTGTGTATCTCTTAATTTAAGTATGCCATTTCTGATATCTTACCTGCCTTCTGTGTGGCTATTTTATTGTTACTGTGATCCAGAATATCAGCCTTAAATATGCAATGTTACAAGACGACTTTAGCAAAATTCAACATTTTCTTGGACATCTATGTATTAGTACAAATAAAACAAGTCACACTGTTTGAGACATCACAAGACATACAGGATGTAAACTCAGTCTCGGTTGCATTATTGCTTTGAATTTGCCATTCAATGAGTATTGGAGTATAAATGCTGCAGAGTGTGGCTAGGCTCAGTCTCTCTCAGATCACCACAACAGTTTCCAGTCTTCTCAAACTGGTAAACTGGTCCTCTGATCACAGACTCATAATTTATGTAAAGTAATTTACTGCCCTACATTATGTTAGAAGACTTAAATGATATCAGAGAGAGAGAGATATGATCTACCATCCATGGTGTCTAAATTCTATTTAATGTCTTTAAAAACTAAGTGCAAAAACATGACATGATAATCTATATACCCATATAAAATGTTCTTTTTTTGAAAAGTTAGAAAATATATCTGTGAGGTAGCATACATTACAATGTACTGATCACTGTAAGCTAACTTTAACATTTGGCTAAACATGCTGTGGTCATTTTATATTAGTTTAATTTTTGTACACATTCAGTACACATTTCAATAAATGAAACTTTTCAGTCATAAGAATCATTTTAACTCTGGAAAAGCCCATAAATGTGCTTGTATTTTTTCAATGGTCGACAGTATCTGGAAAATGTAATGGCAAAATTTAAACTAGACATCTGGTCTTGCTTTTGGAACAGTTCTTTCTGTACTACAGCTTTACTTGAAAAAACTACTTCAGAAGTCTGTCTCTGCAGCTTTTGATCGTTCAGTTTTCAGTCTCTATTTTATTGCAGCAGGACTGGCTGCAACATTTGTTTAGTTTTAATGTATTTGTCTTGCTCAGATATCTACAAATTCTTCTGTACAATTTACCACCTTCTCCATGAAATACACAAGATCTTAGTTCGGCTGCTATACTAACAATTTCAACTTCACTCTGTGTCTTTTCCCAGTGATTACAGACACTTGCTTTTTTCTCCAGTCTGTAAATCTTATATACTTCTGCCATTTCTGTCACAATAATTTATTTGCTTTATGTTGATTCGAAGACATCAGTGAAGCATTTGACACAGATCTGCTTTTCAGCCTTTACCCAGCTTCAACTGAGCTGCTGATATATTATGTCCCTGTAAAGGAGAATTCCTATAATCCAAAATAGTGAGATGACAATCCTCTTATATATTTTAATACAGGTCTTTTCACAAGATTACTTATTGATTGGATAGTTCTATCCACCTGTCCATTGGACTCAGCAGAGTGTGGACCAGCTGTAGTATGTTTGAACTCTCACTCATGCGTAAATCCTCCACATTCTTGACTTATATGTTGTGGACCATTGTCAGATATAAACATATCAGATGTCCCTTATCTCAAGAACATATACTTTAATGCACTAATCACATTTACAGTTGATGAATTTTACAGATTTACTATTTCTATTAACTTGGATAATAGTCCACAAATGTGAACTACACTGATCCTCTAAACGAGAACACATCCATTTCTAGTTTATGGCAGAGATGATTTGAAACCAATTATACTATAATTTCTTGCTTTGTATTATGGTCATAGTATGCACCGCAGATACTCTGAACCACTTGTTCTGTTCACTTCAGTATTCCTAACAAAACCATTATATATTTTGCCATTCTTCCCTGGTGTGATTTATGCATCATCTCAAGCATTTGTTTTTTTCATTTAATTAGGAACTATTATTTTGTCAGCTTTGAAAATTAGATACAGAGTCAAATGTATTCCTTTCTTGAATAAAAAAGAAATATATTATATTCTTTTGTAATCGATGATTTTTGTTCAGACCAACATTTCACTGTAATATTACAGTAGATGCATTTCTAAGTCAGTGTCAGTAAACCTCTAAAGTGTTTTTACATTTCTTATCCCATTAGTAATTATAATATTACCTAAATAAGTCATGGTGCATCTTCTAACATATTTCCATATCTCTCTAGTACATTGTTAAAGGTACCTTGTCCTATGAGGTTTTAACTCATTAAAGCCTAGTGGCACCTCTGGATGTTTCTCTAGTTATCCTACTGAAGCCTGTAAGTGTCTAATATTTCCTTATCACATTTACATTAATAATTCCAAAAACTCCAGCATCAGATGATTTCATCATAAAGGTTATGGGGTGGACAGTACAACTTCATTAATACTTGGCCACTGTCTAGTGCAGGGAAAGAGATACTAATTGTTGTTCATATAATACTTTTCAATATTTTCATAAAGTTCATTTTTCTGTCAATATCTCAATAACCAATTGGTACAAATAGAACTGCTTAGCCTTATATGAAAGCTCACAGCTGGATGAATAAAATGCTGCTGATAATATGCATGTAACTTGAGAAATTGCAGATATTGTAACTTCTTTACAAACAATTACAAACTTAATATTTACTGTGTTTACTGTAACTTATAAAATCAAGTTTAAGACTTAGAACCACTACAAAAAATAGTTTGATCTGAACAGTTTGCCATTTATACTTCTGTAGTAACCTCTATGGTTCTAGAGATATAAACATTTGTTTGAAATGTGAGGAAATATTCTGATTTTATCACAGAGCTTTGCCTGCTACCCCCATTGGAAGTTATGGTGCAAACTTCCAGGTTCCATTCTAGGGGAATGAGTTAAATATGGTTTTCAAGTTTTTGTGGACTGTTTCCACCTAAGCCTACTGTGTATGTGTATGTGTATGTATATATATATATATATATATATATATATATATATATATATATATATATATATATATATATATATATATATATATATATATATATATATATATATATATATAAAATATATATAATATATATATATTCACTGAATTTTTCACATTCGTAGACTATTGCTAACAGCTACTTTTCCTCAATACCCAAGTATATTTTGTGAATTTGTAAATGTTCTTCACCCATCTACAACTGATAAATTCTCTTCTAGAATCAGGACTTTTTTCCATACTGATTGCCATCTACTTGAAACTCAGCTAGTTTATTCACTACATGGTGTTTATAATGTTGGAACATCTTTAGCATCTCAAAACTAATTTCTTGCCTCACAGCTCCATTTATAGTCTACATAATGCTCTGTCAGCCTTCTTACAGCATAACTATCCCAGATATATTAAGTACAGACTTTGCAAGATAATGCATTACTCCTAGAAATCTCTGCAATTCGTATGCCTGTTTTGTCTTCTGGGTTTGGCGTTCGGAGATTTGCTCTGATTTTCTCTGTTTCAGACTTTTCAATCTGATTTTACATTTGTTTTTCCTTTACTTGAACTTATATTCCCTTTCTTAAGTCTGTTGTCATGCTTTTGCTGTGTCTGACCTGACACTAATAGATTATCAGTCATATCCACAGCTCCTTCTAGACCTTCATATACTTAACTGCTCTTAGGAATACCACCGGGATTGATAAAATATCAAATGGAATTTGAATGAATCTGAAACGCTGTAATGATATATAAAATGTATACAATCTGGACCTTTGTTCACTGCCCCTAATCTGCCAGAAACTCTGGTTTGCCTCCAGGCATATACTATTCATGACAGCCCTTCTTTAGCTGAAACCAATATGCAATGCTCTCTTTCAATCACTCTATTCATATCTTGCAGATCTGTACAAATGCAATTTTTATCTTTTTTACAACAATGACAGCTATTCATCTGTTCTCTTCTCTGTCACAGCTTTTTAACTCACTCAAACCTATATTTTTTTATATTTCCAGTTAACACCCATACCTCCTCATGGCATCCAGAACATTTTTGGATCTGGCTTCTTTAATAAAGCAACTTACCAGCTATTAATATGCAGTATTAGAAAGGGCAAGGAGTTATTAACAAAATGACACTCAGATGGTTAGTATAGGATGTCCTACAGTGGAGAAATTATTTTTTTGCCGTTTATTGTCTATATTTTCATATTTATATTCATATTTTCATAAGTGAGAGACCTACATGTTACTGGGGTATATGGTGTAACACACTAATGTGGAGGATAGGACAACTCACTGTCAATACTGTTTTATATCACACTGTACTGAAAATGTTGATAGCTGTTTGTTAGTTATTATGAAAATAAACAATATTTTCATATGTACTTAATACTTCAAAAATGAAGTGACTTACAAACTGTTACATAACATTAGGTGAAACCTTAGATTTTGTTGAAGAAAACTGTCTTTGATATTTGAATTGTAGGTTGCACATCTTAAAAGATATCCAGTATTATTTGTTTTTCTAATTACACAATTAACCATATGTGTTCATATTTCTGTAAATATCTCAGTAAACATATATATATATATATATATATATATATATATATATATATATATATATATATGTATATATATATATATATATATATATCTATATATATATATATATATATAGAGAGAGAGGAATTTCTTGTTGTCATGTCAAAGCTTATGTCTGGTTAGCAAAAATATTCTAATAATATATGCCTAAGTCATACAGTTTTCAAGATATAAAAATGTGTTTGCAATATTTTGAAAAAATATAATTTGGGGTTTGTGTGCATTATTATATATTGCAGTATTTATGGAAAAGATTATGAATGCACTGGCTGTTATCCTTGTAAAAATTCTTAATGATAACTTTGCTATTTTTCAATTTTAATAGCTGTTATTCTAGCAAAATATTAACATTTGTTTATCTTGTACTTTTTAAGTTTACTTTCAGAAAATGTTCTGGAATGCAAAATGTTTGAAGACTGCTAGAGGTATGAAATTCCACACCACACAGATGTCAAAGAGTTAATGCTATAGCAATAACCACTGTTGGCGTAACAAAGACAACCGTGGTTAAATCGCATTACCACACCAGAAAATGAGTTATTATATTAATGACATTATTTAAGAAAAGAAATAATTACTTTTCTTAAATAATGGCATTGTATATCTTGCTGCCCTTCCGCAGCTGTCTGGTATTCTGTGGCAGTACTGATGTACTGCGCATGCCTACGCAGTACATCAGCGCTGTGGGCAAAAGCAATGGCGAATGCAAGATCTCCGTTACTTTTTACTGTTTCGCTATGTTAAATGGGTTTAACATAGGGAGACAGCTTTAAAACAAGCAATGGAGATCTCTGTTACTTATTTTAAAGCTGTCTTGCTATGTTAAACCCATTTAATATAGCGAGACAGGTTTTAAAAAAAAAGCAACGGATATCGCAAGATCTCCTTGCTTTTATTGTGTCGCTATGTTAAAGGAGTTTAACATAAAAAGCAACGGAGATCTGCGTTGCTTTTTAAACCTGTGTCACTATCTTAAACTCTTTTAACATAGCGAGACATTGTTTAACGGAAAAAGTCGGCGGGCGACGGACCTTTTCCGTTAGTATATTGAGGGATTTACAATGGGCATGCTGGTTGGGCTGGCCAATCAGCGTGCACGTTTTAGAGGAAGAATTGTATAATATCCAAGTTCCAATATGATTCAGATCCTGTTCAACATTATTTCTGAGGGCTGTGGTAGATATCCTTATCTTCACTGTTGCAGTATTCTTCACTAAAGGGATGACCCGCCAAGGATAGCCCTAAGGCCAGCCAATATACCAAAGCCTTTAGATCTTTTAGGCACTGTACATCACATGTATGCCCCTGCATAGGGCATGAGGCATAAAGGCGACCTGTGGACACAAATATTCAGAACTGAATTGCCTCAGGAGGAACAAAACATCTCCAGGGACAAAGGTGAACATGCACACTCAGAAGAAAAAAAATTCAAAAGGAAAGAAGCAAGAACCCCCTTAGCCAAGAGGGTAACAAAATACAGGGGCAAGAGGTATAACAGAGGGGGGGAGAAGAGAGGGACCAAATAGTGCAACAGTGAAGAGAAGGACATCCACTGTTATGGTAAGATTTTACACAACTGTACTACGTCCTTTCACATCACAGAAGAGAGAATACAAGAGCTAAAAGGAAGATGGGGAGGAGGAAGGCACAGAAAATCCCTCTTCAAACCCATGTAGAATAACCTTGGCAAAACCTGTCCTGGCACTGGATATAATATTCAATTTATAATAGTAAAAGTATGAGCAGAGGATGAAACAGCAGCCTCAAACTTGGAATTAGTGTCCAAAACCTTGAAAAAGGCACCAGAAGAGGTAACCACACTAGTGGAATGTGCCTTTGCAGACAATGAAAGACATTTGCTATGAAATGAATAACAAAAGGAAATGGACTTACACATCCAGAGATGGTTTGCTTGGAATCAATCAAACCCAAAGTCCTGGGATGAAAAGAAACACAAAGTTGATCAGACTTGTGAATAACTTTTGTTTTATCCAAATAATATCTGAGCTATCTATGCAGGGCCAAAGTGTGGAGAACCTTATCATTGGCAGAATGTAGAGAAGAAAAAAGGAAGGAAGTTGAATAGACTGATTAAGGGACAACTTTTTAACCACTCTGGGCATAAACAAAAGATTAGTATGAAGAGACACCCAGGCTCTGAGAAAAAATAAAAAAGAAGGAATGGCCATAAGAGCCTGAGGTTCAGGCACTCTCGTAGTAGAAGTAAGAGCCAACATCAAAACAGTCTTCCAAGTACAAAGCTGTAAGAAAACTGAGCTAGCAGAGTCAAAAGAAGCCTGAGTCAATTTTTCATGTACAAAATTGAGGTTCCAAGAAAGTGGAATAGGCTTTCTTGGGGGTCTGATATGAAGGACACCTTTAAGAAATTGCTTGACCTCAAACCAAGAGACCAAAGGTGGTTTCAAGGGCAGACAAGCAAGGACTGCTGAAAAGTGAGCTTTAACTCAAGAATACACCAAGACAGCGTGGAGCAGATCACACAAATAAGACAGAACCAAGGGAACCCTTACTGAAAATGGATCCTGATGGTGAGTGAAACACCAAACAGAAAATCTTTTCCATTTAGACATATATAATTTTCCTGGCCGCCTGCAGAACCCAAAGCATATCCTCAGAAAAGAGATTCCTAAAGGCAATCAATATCTATCATCCACAGTGTCATTTAAAGAGTGGACAGGTGAGGATCGATAAGAGATCCCTTGTCTTGTGTGAGAAGATCCACCCAGTAAGGTAATTTGTAGTGATTGCCCCTGGCCAGATGAAAAAGAAGGAGGAACCAATGGGCCAAATGGGAGTCACCAACAATATTTTAGGCGAGTTCTGCTTGATCTTGTGCAAAATTTTTGGCAACACAGAAAAAAGGAGGAAAGGCATACAGAAGCATTCCCTTCCCAGGAAAAGACAGGGTGTCCACTTTTCCAAGTCCAAGGTGCCCTCGAACAGAATAGAGGAAGTTGTCTGTACAGAGGGGAGGCAAAAAAATCTACTTCAGGAATACCCCACCAATGAGCTAAGTCCAGAAACACATCTCTATGAAGCTTCCATTCATGACCTTATGTTCTGGACCTGCTCAGAGATTCTACCACTAGATTGTGGTTTGAGGGAATGTAAACTGCCTGAACAGTCTCCTGATAATTGATAGCCAGATCCTAGGTCTGAAGAGCTAGTCTGCAAAGGAAATAAGACCTCATACCCCCCTGCTTGCTGACATACCACATTACAGTGGTATTGTCTGTGAAGATTTTCAGGGGCCCAGGAAAAGGGAATGAAATGCCTGAAGAGCTAGAAGCAGAGCCCTTACCTCTTTTTTGTTGACATGGTCTGATCTCTGATGAGGAGGCCAGAGTCCGTGGACTTTCAGAGGCCCACAAGAAACACCCCACCACAGATATGAGGCACCCAGTAACAATACTTGGGAAGGAAATGAAGTCTGAAAAGGCATACCAGGACTGAGAGAAATTTGCTGACTCCACCACTGGAGCTTGAATTTAAGACAAGGAAAAAAAAGCAACAGGGAACTCCAGTGGGTGGCAATGCTGAAGCCCCATTGATTTGAGGTAACATTTGGAGCTTCCTCATATTGAGCCTGGCAAGAGGAAGTATGGGGATGGTGAGGGCTATACACCCCAGAACCCTGAGAAATTCCTGGTCATGACAGAGGAAAGAGGAAGAAGAGACTGGAGGAAGGTTGTCCAGGGGACAGAGGAAGAAGAGACTGGAGGAAGGTTGTCCAGGGGACAGAGGAAGAAGAGACTGGAGGAAGGTTGTCCAGGGGACAGAGGAAGAAGAGACTGGAGGAAGGTTGTCCAGGGGACAGAGGAAGAAGAGACTGGAGGAAGGTTGTCCAGGGGACAGAGGAAGAAGAGACTGGAAGAAGATTGTCAAAAACAAAACCTTGGGAACAGAAAGCAAAGCCAGCATGGGAATTGTCTGAATCCTGCAACTCAGAAACATATGATCTTAGGAGGGAATAAGGACTGACTTTTTGAGACTGATGGTGAACCCCAAAATTTGTAAAAGAAGAATACCAAAGTGGAGATCCTGCGGAGGTCTGCTGGGACAAAGAGCCTGAATAAGAAAGTCATGCAGATAGAGGGATATCAGTACCACCTGAAGCTTGAAAAAAGCAATGACAGGAGCAAAAAAAATGGTGAATACCCTTGGGGCAGTAGAAAGGCTAAAGGGCAAAGCAGAGAACTGAGAATGAGTGGAAGAAACAGAGAAATGTAAAAATTTCCTGAATCAAGGGTGAATAGGAATATGAAGACAGAAATCACTGAGATTGAAAGACACCAAGAAGACCTGAGGAAGGAGAGGAAACAAGATCTGAAGAGATGGTATCCTGAAAAGGAGAGCTACATGAATATGTTGAGTAGAAAAAGGTCTAGAATTGGTCTCAAAGTTCCCTCTTTCCAGGGAACCAAAAGCATCCTGAAGTAAAAGCCCGTTCCCCACTTTGGTGGGTGGAATAGGTTGAATGGTGTGTGATCCAAAATGGACTGCAAAATCTCTGTGAAATGAGAAAACTGGTCTGGGGTAGGTTGTGAAATGCTTGAAAAGGAAGGAAGGGACTTCCATACCATGAAAAAACCCTGAAGAATGATAGACAAAACCCCAAAATCTGAGGAGATCTGTTGCTAATTTTGGAGGGGCAGAGAAAGGTGGAGGGACAACAGGACCTGGCCAAGGGGGAGATGAGGCAAAATTTCAAATAGAGACATGTTTGTCCTGAAAGGAGGGCTTCTCATCTGTAGGAGTCTGAGTAGACTGGGCAGGAAGAATATGTCTAGACCCCTTCCTGCCTTTGGAAGGCTGACAAATCTGCCTATCGACAAAGGCCAGATTTAGAAGAGTAATTCCCCTGAAATTTAAGTACAGGGGAGATAAAATATGTTTGAGTTCCTGCATATCTTTACCCTTTTCCAGAGGAGCATCCAAATGTTTGGCTTTAATATCATCAGGTAAAGCACGAAGTTGCAAAGCAAAGGAAGCAAGAAGAAACTATGACACCTCTGGTGATAGGCCAGTGAGTTCCCATATAAAAGAATAATGGATGGCACAGGGTGAAACTGAAGAGACTATAGCACAGGAAGATGCTGTGGAACTTTCTATAGTATGCCAGCAGGAAATGGAGAACAAAGAAAATTCCCTCAGTTTAGAGGAAACTGATCTAAGAGAAGAGTTGCTTGATTTAATATAGATGGAAAGACATATTAAGATCATTGAAAGAAACAGACTATAGAAAGTCAATAAAACCCGAAAAAAGTTAGAAGTTTGATAAAACAAATGAACATAGTAATTAGGAATGTTCATAGAGATTCATGCAGTACAACAGAAGTCAATAGGATAGATTACTGTGCAGCAAAATTAATAACATAACGTCTTACCAGAAAAACACAGGGTAGTAAGGGAAAGGAAGGGGAGAAATCAAATGGTATTATGGATGTATCACATAGAGAAAACTATAAAGCAATTAAGACAACGTGCCACTGCTAGAAGAGTATAGAAGAGGGAACAGATCAACAAAAATACTCAAAGATAAACGTGATAAAAGCAATGCTTAGTATCAGAACATATCAGCATCTATCATGCACTATCACAAATAATAAACCAAAAATAGCACAGGCAGAAAAACTTAGAAGATGTGCAGATAAATATAAAGAAAGTGCAAAATAAGCAAATTACTGATGACCCAAACAAGTTTGGGTTTATATCATATACTCGAACTGTGAAAACACAACATCGAACTTCAAACATTGAAACGTAAGTACTCCGAAAACTGAAAACATCGAAACACAGAACTCCAAATGGTCATAGCTGGCCCTTCTGTACTCTGATATTTGTCTCCACTCTCAGAGTTGGTATATTTAAGTAGGGGGGGTGGGGGGGCACAGACCCCCACGTTGGGGTGTGTGGGGCAAATCCCCCCACATTAGTAATACTGTGAAGTGTTTGGGTGTTGTTACGTTGTTGTACAGGTGTGAAACTGACCGACCATTGCTATTCAGAGTTCTGTTTTTTGGTGTTTTCAGAGTACTTACATTTCTATGTTTGCAGTTCGATGTTGTGGTATTCGGTGTTTTCACAGTTCGAGTATGTCATATAGACCCAAAAAACTTTTATACAGAATTGGAAAATAAAGTAAAAGGAATTAAAAGACCACCAAAAAAAAAAAAGAAGAAAAAGATACTTTTTGGAAAAATATCTATGAGGATCCTGTGGAACATAACAAAAATACTAAACGGATAGATGAAGTAAAAGAAAGAATAAGAAGTTCAAAGGTACAGGATATGAAATGGGATGAAATAACAGCCAGAGAGATAGAAACAAAGTTAAGAAAAGCCTCTAACTGGAAAACACCAGGTCCAGATGCACTACCTAACTTTTGGTTAAAAGTATTAACATCTTTGTATGAAGATTTAGCCATGAGTAAGAACTATTGATATGTGTACCCTGAACAGACACCAGCCTGGTCAACAACAGGAAAAACCATACTCCTACTTCAAAGCGAACCCACAAGCTACCCTAAAAACTATAGACCAATAACTTGCCTTACGCCGACATAAAAACTATACACTGGAATTGATGACAGAGTTTATAGTTGTTTAGAAGGAAACTTAATCATGGCAATAGAACAAAAGGGTAATGAAAGAAAGTCATATGGAAAAAAGGATCATTTGCTGTTAAATAAAGTCTTAATAGAGAACTGTAAAAAGGGTAAGAACCTAAGCATGGCATGGATAGAATACAAAAAAGCATTTGACAATATCGCAAATTTGTGGATAAAAGAGTGCTTAAAAATGTATAAGATATACCCTACACTGATCGATTACATTATAGCAACCATGGAACAATGGCAAACCAGTCTGCAGTTAAGCCAAGATAGAGGACAAATTATTATCCCAAGGACAAGAATTCAAAGGGAGATATTTCAGACTCTGCCCTTTTGTCTTGCCCTTAACCCATTATGCTGTCTACTTAACAGATTAGGTCATGGTTACAATTTGGCTCGCAAAGTATAAAGACTTCTCATTTTCTTTTTGTATTTGATTTAAACTTGTATAGTTCATCAGTTGAGGAACTGAAAGCACAACTGCAAGTGGTTACAATTGTTTTGCATGATATAAGAATCTCATTTGGTCTTGACAAATGTGGAAAAGCAACCTTTAAAGCAGGAAAGTTGCAGCACCAAGAAAACATCAGTTTACAACAGGGAGAGTATAAATATTTGGAAATTTATGAAGGATCAACACTAAAACATGAACAAATGTGAATAAATCTTAATAAGCAATATTTTAGACCACTAAAATTAATGCTGAAACCAGTTTTGACATCACGGAACAAAGTTCAAGCTATAAACCAATTTGGTCTCCCTGTCCTAACTTACAGTTTTGGAGCGATTGACTGGATCCAAAAGGTGCTGGATAGGTTGGAGAGGAAACCAAGAAGGATGCTTCATGATCATCAAATGATTTATAAAAATCATGGTATACAAGACTATACATTTCACGTTCTGAAGGAGGTATGGACCCTCTTTAAATTGATTACATGTATAGATCTGCAACCACGAGACTGCATACACATCTGCTGACCTCACAAGATCCAAATGTAGTGAAACTTTTGAAACATGAGGAGAATAAGTCTAAGATGACTTCCCTACTTAGTTTAGTAGAAGCATATTGGCATCAAGCAGGAATGAAAATCAAACAAGAACTAGATAAAAATCAGGCAGCAACTGAATGTGCCAAATAACAAAAGAAAGAATATAAGGTAAAGGATCAGATGAGAAGGCAAGGAATGTGGAAAATGCATAAATATAGTTGCAAGTATAGAAAACTCTTGGAATAACCTCATGTTGATCAGGATCAGATGCAGGAATGGTTAGGGAAAAGTGAATTTAAATCAAAAGACAAAAGGTTAATATCGGTGGCCCAAGATAGTGGACTACATACACATTGGTTTACAAAGTCCATGGAACATGTGGAAGAAAATACCAAATGTAGGTTTTGTAAAACAGAATTGGAACCAGTCACACATCTTGTTGCTGGTTGTGTTATACAAATGGCAGAAAGACTGTATATCGAAAGGCATAAAAGTGTGACAAGACTGTTACATTGGGGATTGTGCAAACATTTTAATAATGAAGTAGCTGAAAAACACTGGAAACATGAGTCACAAAGCATCATAGAAAATGATGAAGTTTATATCACGTGGGATCACCCATTACCAACAGTTCAAAAAATAGATGCAAGAAAACGGAATATAAAAGTCCATGAAAAGAAAACAAAAGTAGCATTGATCATTGAAATTGCTACACCCAGTGACTATAGTGTCTTATGTACAAAGAGATACAAACTCATAAAATGCCAGGATTTTAGGTAGAAATGAGTACAATGTGGAAGAGGGATATCCAAACAGTTCTAATCGAAGTAGGAGCAATGTGTCTTATAAAAAAAGAATTTACTGTCGTTCTTACATATGTTATCGATACATGTAAGTCCATATGAATTGCAGAAAGAGTCATTACTGGGCACATTGCAGGTGCTGCAAAATGCACTTCTGGCTAGTATCAAAGAAACAATACTAATTTCATGAACTTTAATCATAGTTTCACTTAGGAATGGGGTCCATTCCCATAATGTATCAGAAACCCAAAGAACTTGGAGAAATTAAAAGAGATGAAACCAAGAATAATGCCTCATCACAGAGCCAAAGTCATCAACCTGAAAAAGGCATCAGCGGCATTATAATAGCATTTTATGAAGTAAAGAGTAATTTGTGAAGTGGATCTAAGCAGGGAAAGAGCTGAATTGTTCCCACCAGAATCAGAAAGATCAGACACAACCTTAACTACCAGAGAAAAGAGAGCGAGATAAGACATACCTGGTCATATGGACTTGATAATTAATAGCTCAAAATGACAAGGTGGCAACAGTATGCACTTTTTACCCTTTCTTTCCATTGCTGTACTGTCCTTATCTGAAGGAAGGAGTGTGGTGTAGGTCAAAAGTTTAGAAGCCTTATCAATTGAGTCTGAAACCTCAGAGGTATTGGCAGAAGAACGCTTAAATAAAAACTTGCAGTCCTTAGGCACTTGTAGAACCTATCGGGTTTCTTAGGGGCTGGGGCGGAGAGTCTGGAACTACAGAGGCAGCAGAAGAGTTGTCAAAAAGAGCTGCCAAAACAGAAGGAATTGCAGATGGTTTAGGTGACTTAATTTGTAAAAGCTCATATTGCCTCTTTTGGATGTCAGACATCTGGGAGCAATCCCATTTAAAGTACGCTATCATATGATATCATGTGAGAACATATCCCAAAGGGTAAATTCTTCCAAGGGAGAATCCAGGCTCAAAGAATCCTATTCCTCTTAGCCATAATCTAGAAAAGAAGAGATTTGAGAGATCTAAACTAAGGATTCCTCCTCATTATCTAAGTTCTAATCAGAGGAATCCAGTTCCCTTGTCCTCTTAACAAGACTGGAAGACCAGAGAAGAGCAGGGGCTGACACCCCTTGTGGAGGCTTCAAGGTAAAATCCTGCTATTCATTTTGACAATCTTTAGCAATAGGGGTAATACTCTTTGTCTTTTGTTCTTTTTTAAGAAAGACATCTCCTCTGAGAACCATCAATGGTTTAGTCCCTTGGCAAGCCTCAGTAAGCATACCAGGAATCTCCTTCTGGACTAAGTTTTGAGGAAGCCCCTTCAGCCCCTTGGAAATAATCAGCCTTTATGCCTGGAGCCGATGTTTCAAAAGCCTCTGAGGATGTGTGAGAATTCAGATCCATGCTGGCCTCCAATGGGATTGTGGCAAAGGAATCTGATTCAAGCATGGGACTGTTTTCAGGGCCTTCACTAGCTTCTAGAGAGATGTTCAGTGTAGGCTAGACAGCAATAACATCAGGCCTAAACTTCTTGACCTTCTTCTCTCTCTCAGGATGGAAGGATTCTGACATAGAACACTGGGCCAACAATTTAAGATGCTGGTTCCCGAGGTATATGGAGAGAGAAAATAAGCAACTATGGAGACTGTTAGGGACAAACGCTTGACAAATACAGCACTGCATTTGGCCATGGGAACCTCTAGGCAAAAAGACACTGGTTGTGATGGTCTTTATAGGAAATATGCTTCCAGCACTGACATTTTCCCTGCTTGGATGAGATGAATACAAGTAAACAAGAAAATGGAAAAAATAGAGAAGAAACCCCAATTGGACACTTTCCTGAAACTGGCTTGGTCAGCAGCACAGGAGAAGGTCATTCAGACTGACATTTGATAATGACATTTGGACCAGTGGCAAAGAATTTCAGAGTATTTGCATCACCTTTATGTGCTATGGCCTACGCAGGAAATGTACATGTGACATACAGTGCCTATAAGATCTAAAGGCTTTGCTATACTGGCTAGCTGTTGGACTATCCTTATTTATAATTTTATTTATTTGATATTTGTTAACCAGGTTGGTCCATCTGAGCTCACGCCTATTTTCAGTGGAGACCCAAGGAGAAAAGCTCCAGAATACTTATACAATTGTATTAAAATAAAGTAAAGTACAGTTATATACAGGGATATGAAATTCAAATAGATGACCAGTATAAATCAGTTTTCAAATAGGAGATATACACTTAGGTTATTAGCATGATTAAGTTATATAAAATGGTACATAAACACATGGGAGAATACTTTTATATACGTTCATATTATACAAGGAACAGAAAGGAAAAGCTAATTAAGCCTTAAACTTGTTTATTATTTTAGTGGGTATAAGCAGAAGAAGAAAGGCAGGCGTTCCCTTTGGTGAAGAATGCTGCAACAGTGATATGGAAGGACATCCACAGAATATCAGCTGTCTTTCTGTCTGCTTCTAGACACACAGAGTCTGGTTTTATGCTATAAAATTATTTAACTTTCATAGCTTCATACAATCCACATGACCCAGAATATTAGGATAATTTACTTTTTTAAATGCTAGAATTTGAAAAAAGAAGTCTGTATGTTTTTGCATGTCAGTAGGTTTTGATTAAATAGTACCACCTGATGGCTAGAATATGTTAGAAATGTGCACACACCTCTCTGTCTTTAGTATTTTCCAGACCCAAAACTTTAACGATACTTACACACACAATATTATACTCTTTACCTCTGTCACATTTTTGGTCTGTTATTTTTTTCCTTTCAACAATCCTGCTTATTCTGTCTCTTGTCTTTTTACTTCTGTGGGACCAAGAAACAGTTGCATATTTATATATAATATCCTGTGATTTGGGAAGAAAACTGTGAATTTTTGACTATAAAATGAATATAATTAGTTAACCTTAAGCACAACAGTGTTATTTTTCATAAATATTTCTTTATAATGGTTAGGCACAAGTGTGGACAATATCTAACACTAAATAGAATGTCAGGATGGCCTGCATTAGTAATTCTACCACTGTATACATCACTGATTTGGCTAATTATACAATACAGCACAATTTCCTCTAATTATCTGATATATAAACCTATATAAATGAAGAAATGTCAAATCATTTTCCCAAAAAAAAACATTTAGGCTATGAAATTTAAGTGACACAGTTACATAAGGAAATGATCAATATACTCAGAGTTATAAAGATTCTTACAAGGAGAGTTGTGCCTTGTTTTCAAGGTAGTATTGGACACAGTTATTTTAAACACTGTGTCTGCATCTCACTGGATCACACAAGCAATGGGGCTTGCTATTAAAATGAAATGTAAGCTAAAGAATAATGGAGCGGTTTGTAACACAATGGCTGCCCACATCATGTAACAAGTGATCACTCCTATAAACAATGTCTACTTTTAAGACATCACTTGATAAATTGACAGATGATAAGAAGTACAGACACTGGATAATGTCAATCACCGTTTTAAAAATCAGACATTTGCAAACTTGATATTCAGACCTATTAAACAGTATAGATACTATATGATATATACCATGAGGATCACTGGCTCTAAAAAAGAAGTTATGTACTCACCATAAAGTTCCATGTTTGTTGTCCAGTATCTCACCTTCATTTTGCTGGGTGGGTTCGGAACCGAACATCGGTTCCGACTCGGCCTTATACTAAAGCTTGAGAGCTCTTTACTGGGTTGAGGCTGCACTCTATCCCATGAAGCCTAGCGGCAGATACCCAGATCTCATTTGGTAAGCTAATAACACTAGACTGACATGAGATTTGTGTAATTTAGAAAAAATTACACACATAAATAAATAGCACAATATACACAAATGTACCAAAAAAGGCACAAATCTTAAAGGGCCCCAGAACAAGAAAGCGGAACAAGATATGGGGCCAAAAGACTCCTCCAAATCATCCAGAAAGGGGGAAGGAGGGAGAGACACAAGAATGTAGGTGAGATACTGGACAAAAAACATGGAATGTTATGGTGAGTACATAACTTCTTTATGTTATGTTGTCCCATCTTGCCCTCATTTTGCTGGTTGGGACAGCATCCCCAGCACCTACTTTCTTGGGTGGCTCAAGGGAATAAACTCTTCGGAACAGTGGAACCAAAGGAAGCCCTGTTCCCTGAAGCCAAATCTACTTTCTAATGAGTAATAAAGGTATGAGGGTTAATCCATATGGCTGCAGCACAAATTGAATCAAAAGGAAGTCTGGCTTGAAAAGCAGTGGAAGTAGACACAACTCTAGTGCAGTGTCCTTGAATTTTACTTGGAAGGAGTTTTATGTTGAGAGCTATAAAGCATAAGTGATTGTGTTTGTAAGCCATTTAGACAATGTAACCTTAGAAACTGGGACTCCTTTTCTGTTTTCCGGAAAGTATACAAATAGTTGGTCAGATTTCCTAAAATCCTTTGCTCTATGCAGAGAAAAACGTAGCTGTCTATATATGTCCAGCTGATGGAGTTTATATTCTGCTTTGTTGCCATAATTTGAGAAAAATACTGGTAGCTCAATGGATTGATTTAGATTGGCTTCAGAACATACCTTAGGTAAGAAGGAGGGGTTTGTTCTGAGGGAGACTCTGTCTTTGTGGAAGACCAAGTAAGGAGGATGAATAGACAGAGCTTGTAATTCAGAAACTCTTCTAGCTGAAGTGATGGACACTAGAAAAAGTGTCTTTCAAGATAAGAACTTTAAGAGACAAGAAGAAGCAGGCTCAAAGGGAGGCAATATCAAGGACACTAATACCAAATTTAGATCCCACGGTGATGGAGGTTCTTTGATAGGAGGCCTTAGGAGGAATGTGCCCCTTAAAAAGGCTTTGCACAATCTGTGAGACATAATATTTGAACCCTTGATGCCTATGTGAAAATTAGAAATAGCAGCCAGCTGAACTCGAACAGTAGCAGCTGCCATCCCTTGATTAAAAATTTCCATCAGGAATTTTAGGATGGATGAAATGGGAGATGTGAGAGGGTCCAATTTGTTTTTCTTCGCCCAAAATGAAAATTTCTTCCAATTACTCGCATAATGTTTTCTTGTAGAGCTTTTGTGCACAGACAATAAAATATTTTTCACTGCTAGGGATAATTCTAGAAACCTGGCTAAGACTGGAAATGGAGTAACCAAGCTGTGAAGTGGAGAGTTTGGATGGAGGGATGGAGAGACCCGGACTGATGAGTCAAGAGATACGGCACTGGGTCCAGGATCCAAGGATCCTCCTGGAGATAAGGCCATAGGAAGGGGAACCATATCTGAAAAGGCCAGTAAGGATCAATGAGAATTATCTTGTGACTCAACAATTTTGCTTTCTGGATTACCTTCAGTATAAGGGGAAAAGGAGGAAAAGCATAGAGAAGTCCCCAATCGTGGACAAGTGCATCCCTGGGTGACTCCCCGGTGGGGAGATTAGGGCAAAAAAGCTGCTGCATTTGGCATTGATGGACGTGCTAAAAAGGTTGCAGCATGGCTGACCCCATTTGTGAAAAATATGGTTCGCAACTTCCTGTTTCAGTGACCATTCATGTGGCATTAAGATTGCCCTGCTCAGCTTGTCTGCTATCACGTTAGATTTCCCCGGAATATGCATTGAAATGAGAAAGCATTGAGAAGAGACTGCCCATTGTCAAACTCTCTGGGCCTTTCAACATAAGGGGTAGGATCTGGTTCCACCTTGTTTGTTGATGTACCATACCACAGGCATATTGTCTGATTGAATTGCTATTGTCCCCAAAGGAAGAGAGTTTTGTAATGCCTGCAATGCCATGAGCACCACTCTCATCTCCAGGACATTGATGTGCAGATGATATTCGTGATCCTGCCAAGTCCCTTGGACAGTCTGTCCCAGATAATGCCCACCCTATCTGGGAAGCATCCATGGTCATGGTCGCTGCTGGTTGGGGGAGAACAAATGGTCTGCCTAATGTCACCTGTGTAGACTGGGTCCACCAATGAGGATCCTTTTTGCATGTGTTGGTTATCACAATTTTGTGGGACATGAGCAACTTCTGCATGGACCACTGAGTGAAAAGAAGCCATTGTAGTGTTCTCATGTGTAGATGGGCCAAGGGAACCAAGGTTATTGCTGCTGCCATTGAACCCAGAACCTTGAGCACAAACCTGACTTGTAGTTTCTTTTTCCTCAGCAGGATTGATACCTGACGGCGTAATGTTAGGACTCTTTCTGAGGGCAGTTTTACTGCCATGTTTTTTTAATTTAAACCTCCTCCAATAAAGGTAATATGTTGAGAAGGCAGCAAGGCAGATTGTTTGAAATTGACTGTAATGCCTAGCTCTGAGCAGAGATGAAGTGTAGTGTCCCTCACCCTGATTAGTAGATGCTCAGTGGTGACAGTCAGGAGCCAGTCGTCTAAGCATGGAAACACCTGGAATCCTAGATGCTTCAGGTGAGCCATGACCACTGCCATACATTTGGGGAACACCCTGGGGGCTGTGTTGAGACCAAAGGGCAGGGCCCTGAATTGGTAATGACTGGCTCCCAGCCAGAAGCGTAGATATCTCCTGGAGTGCCTGTTCATTCTGATGTGATGGTACGCATCCTGGAGATCTATTGAGTACATGCGATTGTCCTTTCCCAGAAAGGGGAGTATGGACTGCAGTGTTACCATCTGAAATTTCTCCTTCTTTACTGACTTGTTTAGTGTGCTGAGGTCCAATATTGGTCTCCAGTCCCCTGTCTTTTTTGGTACTAAAAAGAATCTTGAGTAAATTCCGGATCCTGATTGGTATGCAGGGACTTTTTGGATGGCCCTTGTTTCTAGCAACCTTTGGATTTTTAGGGTTGCTTGATCCCTTTGACTGGGTGGTATGTCTGGGATGGATTTTTGTGGATTGGGTGGATGAGAGAAGGGAATGATGTATCCCCTGAATAATATTCAACTGCACCCATCTGTCTTTGGTGATGTCTTGCCAGGCTTCTGGATACAGTGAAAGTCTCCCCCCGACTGCTCCAGAGGTAGATAGGCAGGCCTCCTTTCAAGAGCACTGGAAGGGCCTACCAGAGAATGTATCTCTGTCGCCCTGGTTCTGCGGACTCCCTCTGCCACAAGGACAGCATCTTCCATTATTATTTCCCCCTCTGCTCCTGGGGGAAAATTCGCCATGTGCGTCAGACAAAGCTCCATGTGATTTGCAGAACCACATTTTTCTGCTCTTCTGACCTTTGGGGTAAGGTCTAGTAGGGGTGGAAAAATGCACTCCCATGGTGGATAGAGTTTTGCCGCCCTGTTCACACCTGGTCAGAGTTTCTTTAACTTTTGGCCTGAACAAGGATGAGCCATCAAAAGGGGCATTTGTAAAGGAAGACTTGAAGGGTTCAGCAAAGTCACAAAGCAGCATCTAGGAATGTCTCCTCAGAGCAATTCCTGTACCTGCTGCCCTACTCACACCATCAGCCGCATATGAAATCAGGTGCATGGAGGAGTTTGTTATGGAGGTTAAGGTTGCAAGTTGAGTCATTACCATCTCTGGGAGCACCTCAGCTGTAGCACCTTGGAGGGATTCTCCTAGCTCCTTGAGGAGATCCCTCTGAAGTCTCATGAAATGAGAAATATAATTCAGTGACCTCAGAATAAACGCCGCTGAGGAAAACATACACTTCCCATATCTGTCCATCGTTTGCAATTCTTTGTTCAGCGGATGGACAGATGTAAAAGTTTCAGCTAATTCCTTCTTGGTGGCCACTGCCACCACCATAGCATCTACTGGAATGCCTTTTGTAAGAAACTGCTTGCCCTTGGGGGCAGTGATAAACTTTAAACTTATTAGGCCTCCTCAGGACAGGATCCACTGTCTCTGGAGAGCCCCATGCCTTTCGACTGACTACACTCAGTAGTTTGTCAAAAGATGGAGACACCCAAGAGGTGGAGGGTTGAGAAACGAATGCTTCTAGGTAAACAGACTCATCCTCAGAAGGGGATAGGGACTTCCATTCACTCTGCTCTTTAAGGATCTCCAGGATGTCTGAAAAAGAGACATCTTCAGAGGGTGAACGTGGGAGACCCTTCCGAATCCTCTAAGTCTGTATCCAAAATGACAGACTTAAGGGGGTCTGTATGCTCCCTCTTGCATGTACGCTTCTGAGGGATCTCCTCAGAGGGATGCTGTGGGGAGGTCTCAGAACAAAGGGGCTCCCCTAAGGGAGTAACCTGAAATATGGGCTCTCTGTGCCTGGGCTGGAGCAGTGGAGTGGAGGTTGACACTGGTCCCTTTGGGGGAAGAGTGTCTGGTGCTGAGGGTGTAGCAGACTCAGGGGAAAGCACACTCTTCATCACCTCAAAGGCACCTCAATCCTGGCTCAAGATAGTCTCCAGTTCTGAAGAACCCAGAGTTCTCCCCCGCACCACAGATGAGGGCTCTGAGGCTGATGTTGGTGCCAAACTTACCTGTGCCGAAGCTCCAAGTAGGAGAGCCCAGTCTGACAAGGATCCAAGGCGACTCTCCCACTGGAGCCGACGGGCAAGTGTCAGCTCCCAGATCCTTCAACAGAAGCAATCGGAATGGAAGTTGGTACTGAAACACCAGATATGGTTCTCAGAACTGATGGTTCCATCACTATGACCTCCAGACACTCTGGCTCCAAACTGACTTGAGTCAGAGGAGGAATAACTGGTAAAGGAGAAACGGGCTTCAGCTCCACATCTTTTTGGGCTGGGCTGGACAGAATTTTTACTAGGGCCAGTGTCTTAAGTAACATCCGCACCACACGCTCCACGTCATCATCCAATGGACTCCTGGATGTTTTGGAGGAGCACACTGAGGACTTGTGGCTACCAGCCACAGACTGTAGTAAAGGGGATTGCGGCACCGAGCGTACAGGTTCCAATGCAGTGACCAATCCGTTTTCTTTCAATTCAATGGTTCCAAAGAAGCTGGTGGAATCGAAGAAGATTTGTCTTTCTTGGATTTGAAAATCTTTGGGTGTGAGACAATAGTAAATGAAATAAATTGCTTTGCCGGCTCAGAAGCCGGAGCCGACGGTGATTTGGAAGTTGAAGGCTGCTGAAGGGCTTGTTCAAAGGGTCCCTTAAAGAAGACTTCTGTTTATAAGTTTGTTCTTGTGCTACTTCAAAACTCTTGCACTAAATCCATGACAAATGGAACAAGAGTCCTGCAGGTGCACTGTCCCTAAACAATAAACACAGCTGGTATGTCCATCTGTAATGGACATCTTCTGTGTACAGGGGTCATATTTCTTGAAACCTGAATGTTTTTCTTTAGACATAATGCATAAAAAGCAAAAACTACAAAAATACACACAGCAAGAAAACAATACATATATTATTTGTTTATTTATTTATTTTTTAATAGGGAAGAAAGGGTTTGAGCAGAGTTCTGATAGAAAAAAGGACGAACTCCTCAACATGAGAGACGTCTCTAACTTAAACGACACTCTCAAACAAACAACAACAACAGGAAGAAGCCCTCTAACTAAACGGGTTGTAGGGGACGAAGCAAGACAAAACAGCTCCCTGATCCTCTAACTTACACGGAAAGGGGAAGCACTAGAAAAACAAACACAGGCCTAGAAGTAAAAATGACGGCCACAAAGAAGAAAACCACTATACAATAAATGGAATAGATAGGTATGCAAAACAACACTAAAAAGGACTTTAAGAAACTTTCAACAAGTTTAAATAACTTTTGGAAGAAAAAATTCTTGAAAACCAGATTAAGTAATAACAAATTTTACTCAGCCCAAGCCAGCAGAGAGGAATCTCGAAGCTTCGAGTGGCAAACGAGATCTGGGTATCTGCCGCTAGGCTTCATGGGATAGAGTTCAGCCTCAAGCCAGTAAAGAGCTCTCGAACTTTATTATAAGGTCAAGTCAGAACCAATGCTCGGTTCCAAACCCAACATGAAAAATGAAGGCGAGATGGGACAGCATAACATCTATTGTCTGACAAAAATGTTGGTTGAAGCAAAATTAGGGACTCATTTATTTATTTTAGTTTTAAAAATCTTAATTGACATAACCAAAATGGATTATAGGTTTAGATTATACTAAAGAGTGTTTCCTACAAAATAATTTGGTGACATAAAGAAATGATAAGTTTACATTTTTGCTGAGTGAATGTATACTGCAGCATTTGATTTGATTATATACTTGTTCAAGGAAAGCAACTTTACAAACAAAACTGAGATTATCATAACTACACATTTCTTTCTTAAACAAGTAACTTCCACATTTAGTGTTTAATTGTATTGCTACTGATTAGGAAATGTAGAAAGAGACAATGCCTTCTAAATCTGATTTCATTGCAGTTATAGATTCTTTATTTTATAATGTATTTTACATTTGTTCATTGTGAGAGATGGCTAGTCATATAATTCTTTTCAGCCATGGCCTGGTTTACAAGACATACAAACTTAAGATTGAGAGCTCATAAGCAAAGTATGCATACCATAGGTTTACATGTAACGAATAGACTTTCATGTGATAAGAGAGCTATGAGAAACACAATTACTGAGTCCCAAAGCAAGCAATATTATAAAATATGCAAAAAAGGTTTTCCTGTGTAGCACTGTAATGCTGTGCACAAAGTACACTGAAGGATTATAATCGTGACTGAACATGCTGTTCAGCTACATACAGACTGAAACCACTTAGCACTGGTAATCCATTAATTAAAGAGAATAAAACTTAATGTGGATGCAGATAGTGAATGATGTTTTGGTAGTGGTACATGAAAATCACTGACTGAGTGGAGACAGAATAATGGGAAGAAAACAAGGTTTTGAAGGCATCCATGGTGGAGATGCATGTTAACTGAAAATTATGAAAATAAAAAAGCTTACAACAAATATAACCCTAATTAGGGTATATCACTGTATCAATGGCTTGCTACCATGCTACTAATGTTTCTGCTTATCCTTATGTGACCTTAAACTTCATTAAATGTAATTGCTAGGGAGAGCAGACGGAGGTCATATTCTCACTTTGTATCCTTTATTTGTAAACAAATCACACCTGTCATGAACACTGCTACTGTTCCAAGAAATGCTGGCATAGCTTACATTACTGAAGCATTCTGTTTATCTTGTTTTCCCTAGCTTCTACATATCATGCTGTGTTTCTTACTTTGTTCATTGCATCTGTTCTTTACAGCTGATTTGTCTGTGTTGTGGATATCTGCATGTTTTCGACTATCCATCCTGTGCTTGCATCTCCAACTTGGTTATGTTCCACTGAAACTAAAATAATCTGATTTTATTTATTTCTCTTGCAGCTGTTAATGTTGTGTCTGAGTTACACCAGTAAAGTTTCAGTGGCTAGAGAGTACATGGAAAATTGTATGAATTGCCAGTACCTCTAATAAACAAGAGAGTAACAATAACACACCCTGAATTCCCTTTTGGATTGTTTGAATAAAATCTCTCCGTGTAACCTCTATAGAATGCATAAAGTCTAATGCATGAATGCTGCAGTAAATGTTATCTGCATTTCTGAGTTTTTGCCATGTAAGGGCTTTCAGAATGGAACCTTACTAAAATTTTGGACAGCTCTTAAAATGATACAACTCTAATGTAATCTGTTTTTTCCATGTTTGACACAATTTATGTTCACTGATGTACAACATACTCTGCATTGTTATAATTCAGGTTTTAAAAATAAACATTTTAAATACATTTTAAATATGACTTGTTTCAGCCTACAGCTGAAGATTCACCTCCATATAACATAATTCCATTGCAATACACTGAATGTTTTGTTTTAGATTTGTAGAGCTACTGTAAAGGGTGATATCAGTTCTTCATAATTGCTTAGCTTCTGTCTCTTTTCCCTCAAGGCAACAGGCCATCCAAGCCAACCTTTTGTGTAAAGTGCAGGTCATATGTATTCTAAATATCTTCGGCTATAAAATTACAACCTGTGAAGTTCAATTCAGTCACCTTATCCAATCATAAACCTTTCAATTCTCTCAAAGGTGCTCAGTCACTCTGATTATGTGAGTATCTTGTCACTTTCATTGTTTCATAATAGGCATGCTAGAATAAGCTGAGCACATGACTGCTGAGCAAAGGACAAGCATGATGTGAACAACAGGCAATACTGTGTGCTGATGGCAAGACCTACTGCAAATTTATAATGCCTGAATGAGTGTTATAACCAGTTCTCAAGACTGTGTGACATCATAGCTTAAATGGAAATATGGCTAGTTCTACTGACAGAGCTATGTGACATCATAGCTTGAATAAAAATGTGGTTATCACTGTTCCTTAACATATGTACATTGTCATCAAGGTTTCCTCCAGCCAGACTATAACAATATTACATGCAATGCAATGTAGGATTCCAATTTTACTATCAGATGTCATTTCTCCAGCTCTAGATAGACATTCATTTGAGTTTATATGATTATAATAATTATAGTACTTAACTCAATGCTTTGCTTTTGAGTATTGCTTGCAGAACAATAATTATCATACTGAGAAAATGTCATAGTTATCATAACCATAACTAGTATTACTATTACTAATTCAGGGCCACATTAAGATGTCCTAAGAACTTATTTCATTACATTAACAAAATTATTATAAATAATTAAAATACTTTTGCCACTGACACGTTTTAATAGTGGCACATGCTCATCTATTTCACTGATAATTTTCCAACAGATAGAGTGGTTAGGGCAAAGTGTGCTAAATTAAACCAATATTTTTTTCTATTTGGTTTTGTGGAACTGCTTAAAATATTTCTATATCTTTGCATGCAAGCTGTCAGCTTCCACAAAATGGCCCACACATACTAGATAAACGTACTAGTGGTACTAGAACAGTCACCTATGCCACAGTTTAGTTAACACATTATATATCCTAAATAAGGCTAACTGACAGCTAAACAATGGTGGCTATATTTGATATTAATATTATGATATGCCATACTGGCAAATAGTTTCAGCTGTTTAGTAATTGTGTAGTATGGGTCATTAGTGGTTGCTCTAAGTATAAATACGAGTATTATATTAATTCTTTTAGAAGGTACAATAATATAGGTAATTATGATTATGTCTCCAATCATAAACAGATTCTTAGATGTGCAAAAAGTGGAAGTCAAGAACTGTACCTTGTATTAAAAGCTTCAGAGGTGGATTACTTGCACTCCTTTCTGAAAACACATAACAGATTGCTGTGAGCAAAGACTCATAATTCCTTGTGATACATGGAGGGGTTTAGCTGTCCATATTTGATACCACCAATTAAAAAATGTGAGGAACTGCAAGTTGTGTATCAGCTTTTAAAAGTGCTTGTGCTTTACTGTACATTTGATGTCTAACTGCATTTTCTGTGGCAGCATGTGATGTATTATAGCAGTTTTTAAAGCTTCTAGGTGTAGACTCAGCCCTGAAACTTTGACTTCACCACAGGCAACCTGTATTTGAGTGGTGGCATGGGTGCTGGAGGAACTGAATGGGGGACAATGGGAGTGAGTGGCCAGCACCAGTTTATGTATCCTAAAAGTGCCAGTTCTGATCTCTTCAATGATGGGGCTTGCAGGAGTGCAGATTTATTACCTTTAGCAATGATCCTAGGAAGCCTATGCTACAGTGGTGAACAATTTGCCAGGAAGTTGGCATGTAAGATAGCATGAATGTGCCCTCTGTGAGCAGCTATCTTTTGAACTTACAAACCAACAATGGTAGGAGTTAAGTGGAGGATCCTAATACCTGCTTTGCAGATGAGGGCTTTTGCTTCTAGTTTGCTGGGCCTTATCATGAAAGAATGACTGCGGGGCCATAGAACTCTCCCATGTAGGGAATGAGTGGGCCAATAAAGCATCCAGGATAGTAGGTCCAGATGGTTGTTGTGGAGATCAGGGAAAAAAAACATAAAATAAAAGCTACCACTGCTATCTGTGTAGCAGTATGAGGTTTGGTTAGTTTTATAACATCTAACTTCATATGCAAGAACCCGACAATAACATTCTTCTGTAATTGTTTTCTTATTTTCAGAGTATAATCTGGGCAGTTCAGGCATTACATAGCAAACTTACCCCTCAGTAGTGGGAATTATGGTGGGATTCTTGCAGTCCTGCAACATTATTAGGGGTTGCAGTCAAGCATTTAAAGTTTCTCCATGTCCTTTGCTATAATTTATAACACGTGGGAAATAAGTAGCTTGTAAGTCTTGCAGGTCTGATAGCATGCGGGAGTGCAAAATCTTTTAACAACAGACATGGAAACTGTTGAACTGAAGAGAACAGTAAGCAAAACATCGGTTACTGTTTAGATGAGCAGCTCAGAAAGGCTGGTAGACACTGCTTCATCTTAACAGTTCTTTCAGATAAGCAATGCTACTTAGACCTGGAAGATGTCATTCCTAATTATAAATATGTGTGATTTTTAACGTTGATGTTATGTCAGTTCAGTGTAGACATGGTCTACCCATATGCTTTTTTCCCTCAAAAAACATAATGTAATTATTCATTATATAAGTTAATTAAATAGCTGGTGAGCAAATTCAGAAATATAGATATAACCAGATGTGATCACTGTTAGAAGGATGTAGTCTTTGCTCTTGTCATGGAATAATGATGCTTTATAGCAAGACTGTAGACTGAATTGTGCAAATGTAGTCACATGTTGTTTTATTCGTGGAAAAAGCAGGCATGCCCTCACTGCAGCCCTCTTTAATACTGAAGTACAGGTGTAATTGTATGCCTGTGTTCAGTCACAACAGTCTCTACATAAACTAAAAGCATTGTTGTAACATGCTTTCGTATACCCATTGTCCTAAGTAGTTATGAAAGAGTGTTACAGTGTATGCAGTTTATGGCTATGCATTGTTTTCATAACAAAATGGTTTTACTTTGTACTAGATTGTTTTGATGCTGCAGTGGTGCAGTGGTTAGCATTGTCACCTCACAGCAAGAGGTTCTCCAGTTCAATTCTCAGCTGGAATGCTTTCTGTGTGGAGTCTGCATGTCCTCCCCGCGGTTGAGTGATGTTTAAAGACATGCAGGTATGTGCGTGCATGAATGGGCGTGCCTTCGATGAAGGTTGGGTGTTGGGATGGCACCTCGGCACCGTAAAAATCTACTGCCAATCATAAGTGGACCAACGTTCTGCTGTGGTGACCCCTAACCGGAAAAAGCCAAAAGGCATTACTTTTTACTAGTTTGTTTTGATGTGAGCATTTACTTACATTTGCAGTGAATTAATGTATATTAAATTTGTATACTGCTAGCATGGAGAGACAATTTATGCAATGATAACATTTTGGAGCACCTGCTATGGTTTTGTAGGTCACTGCTATGATTCTGAAGGTTGAGACTCTGGCCAATATTCATATACAAGGAACTGCATGAAGGTACTGTGCTGTTATTTGGAAGTTTGCTGCACACAGTGATTCACAGTTAAGAAGTTATTCATTTGGCATTATCCTTAAGTCTTCAACACCTCACACATGGCAGCTAATTGGCCCTTCAGTATGCACTATATATTTACATATTCCAGCCTTTAAGATGCATGATACCACTGATTGTCAAGAATGGCATACAATCAAAAAATCAAAAATCAGTGTAAAAACAGAATTATGAAAGATAAGTATGGCAGAATCAAAGGAGTGAGGAACAAGGTTCATCATACTAAGGGTCACAGAAAGAGTTTAGAGTGTTTCTGAAGTGTCCATTTATTAATTAATAGTCAGCTAAAATCTATAGCAGCCTTGTTAGATGATGAGAAGCACATGATGTGGTTAAATTCTCATTTTATTTCACATGCATGGCAGTTTAGTTACAATAGCATCTCCTATTCTAACCATATGTCTGATACAATGCACTATCATCCCTCTTTAATTTTAAATATGAAAGTACTTTTTGACTGCAAATAGTACTAAGCAAACTGAAGGCAGTTAGCCTAGTTATCCATTTGTACTCTGTTTGCAAATGCTGCTAACCCTGACTGTGTCCTCAGCAATACAAGTTCAAGCAGCAGCATCACATGCTGGAGGGCCTGCATGTCAGAGATGGGAAGGAGTGGCCAAGGCTACTCTTCCAACTTTGGAGAGACTGTATGAGAATGTTACCTACAAGACCATCATCTGTTAGTGGCCAGATGGTGCAAAATTAAGACAGGCCTATGCTGAACAGCATATCCCAGACTGCGTGGTGGGCATGAGTGGAAATAGTAATATGTAATACAAACAATGATTTGTTTTGCATCATTTAAGATTGTGCAGAAACAATGTTCTCAAACAGCTGTAAAAGCCAGCCAGCCAGCACCACCAGAAGTTTGTCCTTTTTACCAGGAATGTAAAACAAGGTATAAGGGAAAATAAAAAAAAATCAAGTATGTCATCTTGTTAGAAAGAATATCACCAATAATTTAAAAGCTGCAGCATTTACAGGAACAGTTTCACCATGAGATACATTAAATTTCTGACTAGTGCTGTTAAAGTAAGAGAGAGCGAGATAGAAACACAGTGTTTTTTTTTTGCTGTCTCACAAAGCTAAGGTCTAAGGTTTATTCCTGACCTTTTTGTAATGTCTGCAAAAGAGAAACATGCTGACTGGAAGAGCAGAACCACTGAGGTATTAAGGATTCACTTTTACAGAGAATAATTCAGACTTGTAGAAGATCTGAAATAAACATCTGAGTGAAGGATTTCCTGGTGCTTTTGATTTAATGGGAGGCATAAGACAGTGGCTTATCTCAGTTGTCTTTCTGAAGACTGATTAGCTACCACTATTGAAATGGAGTGCTGCTTTTCTCTGTAAAGAGTTGTAAAATTGGTTTGATGTGACTGATGTGTTTGTTGGGAAAAGGAGTAAACTCGCACATTTCTGCAATTTGCACATCATGACTGTAGCGTGACTGATGGCCTTCATTCCCTGAGTTGGATCCTCTGTCGATTCTGAAAGAATATGATGAAAAATGTGATGGGGAGATACCTTATCAGGGAGAATTAAATTCAAATCACTGGGGGTAATTAATTGGCCATCTGGAAACATAAAGCCAATTGTGAAAGAGAGACATCTGAACACAACCTGTGACGTACCCTAGCCCAGTACACTGAACAGTATAAATACAGACCTTACCTGACTAAATAAACCTGCTGGCCTCTGATGCTTTGATCATTTTTTTATTTTTTTCCAACCAAATGATCGCATGCTCCTTGGTCATTTTTCACCACAGCACAGAGACAGAGGCAGCAGTAGTTCACACACCCTGAAAGCTCCAGTGTATAGTCAGGAGAAAAGAGACAGCCACATAAGGTGTGGAAGTCCTGCAAAGAAGGTAATACTCCCAACATGATGGTGCCTAACTCTGCCTTGTGAATAGGCCTTCTGGGTTCTGACACTGCACTCTTAACATTACCAAAACTTTCAGAAGTTAAAAAAATTCACTAACCAGCCAATAGTCACCAAGTGAACAACAGTCTGTTCTGATCCCTTCATTTATTACACATCTTTGAATTAAAAAGCAGCTGATAGTTGAAATTGACCAATGTCTCTTTTGAACAGGTAGGTTAAAGTAAAATGTCCTAAAGTAACTTAGGTATGTGGAGTAGGATTTCTTGGTACTTGGCACCCAAGATCTGGATAATAAGTTGTATATTAGCCATCTCCAATTATCCAAATCTCTGACAGTACCAGTGTGCCATCAGCATTCACCAAATTGAAAGCCTCAATATAATCTCCTCAAATCATTTTTTTCCTTTATGGCAGAAGGAATGTGGGATGTAATGTGTGATTCCAGAGTGATGGTATCTTTGAGTCCTGCAACAGAACTATTAAAGCCTGTACCTATGGGGGCTAAAACTTTTCTAACCTCAGCTTGATATGGTGACTCATCACCCCTAAATGGTCCACTCTCCCAATTTCATGTGGGTGACTTTCTCCAATGCTAGTCGTCAGTAATGGGCCTACATGAGGCATAACATTAAGATTGCTTTCCACATTACCACAACCTGTCCCAAAACCTTTCCAAGTTTTAGATCAAATATTTTGGTCCTGTTGTTCTCAGTAAGTAACTTTAAACATTTTTCTAAATACTATTCAGCTAACAGAATCCATACATTATTTGACATACCAGAAAAATCTATGTTCTTGTTATCTTCAGGGTGTGATGGCTCTTGGACTATTGGTTGATCAGGGTTCGGGGATTCTTTATAACCTTTCTTCATTTACAACCTTGATTTCTTAGGCGGAGCTTCATCTGAAATATGGTCACCCTCACTACTGATAGAAGCTCTTTTCTTGCTGGAAAAAGACTCCCCTTGACCTTGTGCAGCTCCTATATTGGAGGAACGTTCTTGTACTTCTGATGTTATTCTTGTCCACCAAAATTTCAATGCATAAAGTGTCAATGAACATATCAGAAAATAAATGATGTTAGTCTTGATTAAAATAGTCAGACAGTTACTCAATGAGTCAGCCATAATAGATTCATTGGAGGTTATTTGAATTGTGAATTGTTATAAATGTAGCCCCCCCGATTAGAGTTAAGCATTAATTAATCCTTCATTTTACTCTAAAATTGTCCATACCCTCTTGGCAGAGTACATGATTCTTCCAAATTAATTTTATTCAACTAAATTAGCAAATAATAGCACAAATTATGTTGAGTTTGCTGAGAAGAAAAAATAATTGATTATAGCCTCTGGACTGGAGTAAAGCATAACATGAATGACCCAAAACTGAAAACTAGTTGACTCTTTCATAATTAACAGTGTAATAGTGCATTAATTAAAAGGAGTTAGATCACAAAATAGAAGGTAATTGGAAACAGCCTACTACAAGTGATAGGTCCAATAGAAAGGGAAAGACTTACTGAGATAAAAAAAATAAAAAATAAAAATATACATTTAATTGGAATAATAAAACCACCTTTAAAAGATTATTATTACTGTTTTAGCCTGTTATAATAGCAGTTGCAATCAGACTAGAATGCTGAATGAAGAAAGCTAAAATTGACTGTTAAAGCCATTATTTGGTAGCCATAGTTAAAAACTTATCTCTTTTATTCAGCAATTTAAATGTGAGCAAGAGGGAGAAGACTGGAGACTGAATCAATGAAAAGGCATCCTTAAGCCGTAACAACAATCCTTAGTATAAATGTTAATATAAAAAAGGGTATTTTAATAGGTGTTAACAAAGTGCTTAGCATGAGCTGTATTAAAGATGAGTACCGTCATATTGATACCTATTGCAACTATAATGCATTAGGGATAGATTGGATTCTTTGCAATGTGTAAAAGAAGTTCGTCATGGATTATTACATTATCTTGATTAACAATTAAAAAACTTTATACTGCAAAAATAACCATTACCTCAGTGGATTTTAGGTTATTCATTAACTTTATGAGAGAATTTCTCCTTCTTTGTCCCCCTATGACTCAAATCACACAAACAAATTATAAATCTAGTATGTATGGACAATTCAATGTAATCAGTCAATCAGTATGTTTGTAAAAGGTAGGAGTAAAGAAGGTTACCAAAGGATATGGTGTGTACATGATCAGCAAAGTGAAGTAAAATAAATACATAGTGTTTGCAGTGTTCCCATGTATACTGTAAGACAAGCCATACAAAACAAGTTGGTAAGATTCTTAAGCATTTTCTCGGAGAGATATTTCAACAACAGAAAAAAAAGTTTCACGAAGTAGTGAGGAAGAATTAAGCCTGTAGCTTAGGTCATGCGATAAGGCTCTGTAGATGCCATGCTGAAAATAAAACAATACAGAGACATGAAAGACCTGTTCACAACAAAACAGCTAAGAACCCAGACTGAAATATAAATGTCACTATAATATCGGTTCACAGTCAAATTCTAAACAGTAAGGTTGTATCTCCACATAAGAGAAGGTGTCAGTTCTCCAGGTCAATCTATCATTGAAAGAGACAGTTTTGTATACCCTTTTACCATAAATCATATATATTTAATGAGCTTACTTCTTCTGAGAATGGGAATGCTGCTTATACAGTATCATGTTCCTGTAAAGAATTATATATGAGAAAGGCTAAAATATCTCTTACAGAACATATCGGAGAACATGTAACTGCCATCAAGAAAAATGATACACAAATGTATGCAATCACCAAGAGGATAAGGTGCTCAAACCAAAAACGAAATAAAGCACCCAAAAGCCATATGCACCGAAAAAAAAATGTTTAATAAGTTCTACAGCAACCCCAGTAATGTTTAACTTTTTATTGTGGTTGCTGTGAAACTTATTAAACTTTTTTATTTTCGGTGGATATGGCTTTTGGGTGCTTTATTTTGTTTACAAATGTATGTAATGCTGATGGGGAACATTTTATAATCCAAAAAAAAGAATTCGACCACCACAGCAACGAGCAGCAAAAGCAGTGTAATAAAAACAAACTAAAGTAGAAATAAAACAAGAATTTTAGTAACAAAAAGGTAAGCACTTTCACAGAAGACCACTTTCTCAGACCTTAATACAAAACAGCAGACCACAGCCCCCCTAGCCTATCCAATCGGAACAAGACAAAGACAGTTTATGGAAAGCCCTGTAACACAAAACACACTAAAGTGACTGATTATTGTGAAAAGAAAATTGTGGTTCTGGATCCAGAACTTCCTTTAAATGCTGATCTGACATAAGAATATGGCAATTTATGTTAACAATTTCGCACACAGTCCAAATATCACTTGAATATGTGAATATCATACGTGTATTTCTTCTCGCTTGTCCCATAGAAACAGAATGTATCAACCCATACTTCAGAAAAATATGGTTTAGCAACAATGTCTCTGAGTGCATGGACCTCATTAACAACTTCAGCAACCTCAGTGAAAAAGAAACCTCTATTGATGAATTCCTTAGACGTCTCATGCAAAGCCTCCACAGCTAGTACATCTCTATTATGCAATCTCATAGTTCTACACCTTTCATTACATTACTAGGGGTGTGTCTAGGATGCATGCTCATTTTGTGCAAGATATTCTTCTTCTTACAGAGGCATACACAAAAGTCCTGTATGACCATATAAATAACTGCATTGAAAGTCAGTACCAAACCAAGATAAACCCAGGTCAAACTGCAAAAATAAGACACCCTGGTGGACTCCTGGTATTAATAGGTTGTACAAAAAAAGAAAGTCCTGTTGAGCATTAAGAGAAAATGTGCACAACAGAGCAAAAAGTCCCTCATTAGCCTAAACAAGTGAATCAGGGAACTAGTCAAATCTCTAAAAGCAGACTTTGTGGTAAAAGTAGCCTCCAAAGCTAAGGATAACATAAGGCATTTAAGTATGTCTGCAATCTTAAGGACAACACCCAACAATGTACAGAATTTTTGTTGTAGATGGAATCACTATACTCAACCAGAAGATACAGCAAATCTGCTGGACAACAAATTCAGCTCAAATTTCACCTCCCCATCACCCCCAGTTCTCCCCCAGGAAATACCCTCCACCACTGCACTGCCAATTATCACCAAAGAACAGGTTGCCACTGCACTCTCTAAAGCTAAAACATGGCTTCAATGGGGGGCTGATGATATACCAGGTTGCCTCTTAAGCAGCTTAAATCAGGACTTATTAATTATTAGGATCTTTAACCACAGCCTATGGACTGGCTTTGTCTCAACAGAGTGGAGGACAGCAACAGTCATCCCTTTACATAAAGGGGAGCCATGTACTGACTCAGGAAATTACAGACCCATAAGTGTGACTAATCTTATATGTAAGGCCATGGAAAGAATAATCATGGACCTGATAAATACCGACATAGGAAACCTCCAAACACTGGACCCAACCCAATTCAGCTTTGTCAAGGGCAGGCCATGCCTACTGAATCTGGTGGATTTCTTTGAGGAAGTCACTAAGGCCATGGATGGGGGAAATACAGTGCACACCACCTAACTTGACCTGGCCAAGGCATTTGACAAAATTCCTCACCTAGGTATTATAAGTAAACTCACAAAATTGGGCATAAATCCCTACATCATCAGATGGATATCCAAATGGCTCATGGATAGGACATGTGGTTAAAGTAGGTAATACATATCCAGCAAGAGGCCAGTTACTAATTGTGTGCCACAGAGCTCAGTGCTGTGACCACTTCTGTTCAGATTATAATACTCTGAAGTCAAAGCTAATGAGGAAGCCATGTAAACGAACAAAAACAAACTAATGGAAAAGTACTAATACAACCAAACAAAAGCTCTCGGAAACAAACTCTAGTCGACAAAAAAAGCAAAATTAAGTCCGTTTAATATGAAGCGCTTTTGAGGAGAAAGAACTTTTATGGCAACTTAAGTTGAACGCTCCAGTTTCACCTGGATTGAATGACACTATTTCTATCATGAGTGTTTTGAAACTGAAGTCTTTATGCAGATAACATTTATTATTGTATTTTTGTAGTCAATTATTTAAATATTCTAACTTCTATATATATTTTATGCATATATTTGTAGTGTTTAGGATTTTATTTAAAGTTTTGTTCAATGGGTCTATTGTGTAGTTGGATATTTTATTTTGAGGCATGTCTTTTATTTTGATGTTTAATGGGACTTTTATTGTGACTTTTTTCTTTGAATGGGAAATGATGTCACTTCTTGAATGCTTATTTAAATGGTTTATCTTTGTCTGAAGAAGTTTATATAGTTTATAAACGAAAGCGCTAACTTTATATTTATTTCTGTGTCCAGAGTGGTATTTTCTCCTTACATATTTCATTCAGTTTTTGTTTTGCACTCGTATGAATGTGAATAGTGCACATAAAACTGAAGCAATAAATACAAATGTTGATTTACCATTGTGGGAATGTTTATTTAAATGCAGAGAGAAAGATTGCTGTATTAGCCAGAAGAGGTTAACTTAATGCCTCTCCCAAAGCTTATCTGAAATCATCTTGTGATGCTTTGTCATTTGTGGTGCAACTACTTTGTATGAGAAGATTTATTTTGATTTATATATTTTTTTACCTCTGTTTTTTACTGTTTATTGGAAGAAAGGCATACATTGTACACAGTAAATCTCTAGCCATCCCAAGGGGTCTAGTCAGCTATAAATTCACACAGAGTATAGACAGGACACTCCAGAGCTTATCTGAAACTATCAAGTGTTTGCTTTCTGGTATATTGTGCAACTGCTTGGTAGGAGAAGATTTATTTTCATTTATATTTTATTTCTGAGCGTTATTGTTAAGAGGAAATGCAAATAGAACACATTTAGGAGATGACACTTCATTTCCTAAGTAGTACACATTTAGGAAATGATGTGTCATCTGCTTATGAAGAGCATTCAGTCCCTATTAGACATCATCTTACTGATAACAACTTTGGAATTCAGGATACAAGTACACACAATTCAGAAAATATAGAAGAAAATGAAAGAAAGAGAGAAGTTCACAACAAATAACTTCAAATAAAAATAAACTGATTAATGTCTATAATGTAAAGAGAATATATACTGAAAAGGACACTGCCTTGTTATGTAATACACAGATTATAGGAGATAGCATTGGTTCAACCACAAAACAGTCAGTCTACAGAAAATGACCACAGTTTTCCAACAAAAAATGTAAAAAAAAGAGGCAAGGGGTAGGCTAAAAAGAAAAAATTGAAACTGAACGTTTAAAAAATAAAGAATATTACTGTAAGAAAAAAGAGGAGAAACACCGAAGCTGACAACATGGCTTAGATTGTGGAAGTGCAATGATAGCTAGATGAGAACTGTATGATTCAGCTGAAATAAGTGGTGATAACAGTGAGGTATATAAGGCTAATGGTGAGGAAGATTATTCCTTCATAATAACTGATACAGCAGACATAACTGAATTAGAGGTGGGGGGATTCTGCAGATCTAGTCAGATATAATGCACTAAAAATTGAAAATTCAATTATTACAGAAATAATACATTTGCAGGGATGATAAATAACATTGAATAGTGTTATATTTGCTACAATTTAAAATACAGGGAGTGAGCAGACCCTTAGAATGCCTCAGTATAAGGAAATGTAGAACTGTTTTTTTTCATTGTTGGGAGGGTGGCCTAATGGTTAAGGTGTTTGCCTTGCAAACACAAGGTGTAGCATTTGAGTCTCGCAAGGGATAATTGGCTAGGCTTAAAATGGTTCACAAGGGCAGTTAGCTTAGAACTAATCTATGAACCTATGTTGGTTCAAATGATTTAATCTTCACTGACTGTTAGTAGGGAACTTACAGCCCTCTTAAATAGCATAAACCTGTACAGATATTAGGGCATATTTTCACAAATCACATATAGAAAGGAGAGTCAGGCCAGAGTAAATGAAAATATATATTTTGAGTAAATACATACATGAAAAGAAAAGCAAATCTTAAAAAAGTGGAAATGTGTTAAACCCCCAAACCTAATTTTGGGCACACACGTATTTCAACGGGATGGATTCTACTTGTCATGACACAGAAATTTTGCAGCAGATATGTTACAATATTTGAATAACACAAAACAGGAGTTTTGCCAGGTCTTAAATTTAACAGTTCACAGAGAGCAACAGTTGACTTTTCTTGTTGTTAATGCTAGGTGTATTAGCAATAAAGTTTTTTTTTAATTAGACAATTTCTATATTTACATAACATTAATGTTATTTTTCTGAAACATAGTTAAAGAACAAGGACTATAGACCAGTTCTGTCAGAGTATAAATGTTTTACTGGAAGACACTCTAACAAAAATCAGGTGGATGTGTTTTGATAAGTATTAAAGATGAGATTGGTGATTATTACACATTTGATGATAACAGTGGTATTGTAGATTGCATGACAGTCACACTAAAGACAACCCTGGAACAGATTACACTTGTTTGTTTGTACAGACCATTAAAGTCAAGTGCTGATGGCTTGCAATAATTCCTACATTTCTTGCATGAAACACAGGAGAGAAGTAACAGTAACTGAGAACTTACATTTACCAAAACAGAGTGGAATAGTATTGATTCTACATCATTAGCAAGGAAATTATTTGCAGAATATTCTCAGCATCAGCAAGTGCTGCAGATTGTAAAAAAACAGGCAGCCATGAGGCAAACATGCTGGACTTTGTGTTCCTAAGAAAATTATTGTTACTTCATGCCATGTTTTACCTCCACTGATGTGCAGCGACACCTTAGTACAGCAGAGAGCATTATTGCCTCACAGCAAGGGGGTTCTCTGGTTTGATTCTCAGCTGGGGTGCCTTCTGTGTGGAGTATGTATGTCATCCTTGTGTTTGCATGGGTTTACTCCTGATGCTCTGATTTCCTTCTATGGTCCAAAAACATGCAGTAAGTTAACTGAATACTCTAAATTGACCACAGGTGCGCATGTGAGTGAGTGGTATGGATGAACTAGCCATCCAGCTGTGTAAATCTTGACTCTAGATGATTGTCACTTTTGGAGTGGTACCCTGACCCCGTGTATAAAAATGGGAAAATGGAGTTGTGAATGGATGGATGTATAGTGATCAAGCTATAAAGGTTGTAATGGTTGAATTGCTCAAGATAATTCTGTCAAACAGAAATATAATCAATGTATGGAACATTAATAACAGACTATATGGACAAAAGACACTCACTATGTAAAACTAACTGGAGTGATGAATTCAGTAGAAAAACTTCAGAAGGAATGTGGCAAGATCATTCCTTTTATAGGAATCCAGAACAGAGAGCTACTAACATGCTCAGAGAGTATCTCACACATGCACACACACGCATGCATGCACGCACGCACAAGCACACACACACACACACACACACACACACACACACACACATACACATACACACACACACACATACACACACACACACACACACACACACACACACACACACACACACACACACACACACACACACACACACACACACACACACACACACACACACACATACACACACACACACACACACACACACACACACACACACACACACACACACACACACACACACACACACACACACACACAAAACTCTAAAACAAATATTGCAGACTATTGCTGTTCCAGTTGACGGGATGGTAGCATTGACCACATTGATGGCTACATCAAGGACAGTTTCTCTACATAAACACCTAACAAGGAGGGAAGACACTCCAGTTTATTATGTTGTTTCTGAGTGCATTGACTACCAGGAGGGATGGAGCCAAACACTGTGCCATGATCCTTTCAGTCCAGTAAACTGCAGAACCACTGAAAGTATTCAAGGATATGGAAGGGACTGTGTAGCAAAACTATGAAAAGATTAAAAAGGCATTATTTGACAAAGCAGGTGTTATCTCATAGAGATAAACTGAAATGTTTTATAACAGAAGGGTAAGATCACAATTTAGTGAGTTAACTCATATAATTAGTTTGTGGGTAGATGGTAAGATTCAATATAATAAAATAAAATGGCAGAAATGCTAACCATTGGCAAATGAAAAGAGGTTTTTACCTACTGCTTGAAGAACGTAGGTGTGGCAAACTGACCCTAAAGACTCTGTAAGTTTTGTTATCAGCAGAAAGAGTGGTACACCACAAAACTATGTATAGAACTGAGATGGCTAGACTTGTATACTCCTGTGTCAAATGCTGGTACCAAGAAGTGTCAACCTAAGAATTAGTCTGTTTTAAATATGGAAAAAGCATCACATAGCTAGGTTTTACACTAGTGGTAGTAACATTATTACACATATGAAAACTGCAAAAATGATCAAAATCTGCAAAACTACATATATTTATTTGATCAGACAAAAATGCTAACTATTGATAAGAGACAATATTTTACACAGCAACTAAATGATCATAAAAACAGCCCCAAAACGTTTTGTCTACAATCTCATTTCTACTCTCACCAGGGTCCACACTAAACCCTACCCCATTTACAGACAAATCTCCATCTCAAATTGCAGAATTATTTAATACTCATTTTGTAGAAAGCATAGCTAGCTTTTTCAATACTCCTAGCAAACTGCCAGTCCCAAATCAGCTAATTAATTTCAACACACCTCTCTCTCAGACATCACCCAAGCCTACTACATTCCCATCCCTCTCATCTCAAAACACTTCAACAATAGCCACTAAACATCCAAGCCTGTCACTACAACCTGTATCCACTAGCTACATAGGTAAACTAGTATATAAAATAAAACACTGCTGTCTATCCGCTGCTAACCTCCCAGCCGAATACTTGAAAACTGCTGCTGATGCTATCGCGTACCCAGTCAGTATTCTCATTATTAGATCTATCATAGAATCCCACATCCCTTCCCTCTGGAAAAAATCAATCATAACCCCCTTACACAAAGGAGGAAAATCTAATGACTTATTGAACTACTGCCTCATTGCCATCCTATCACCTCTTTCCAAACTCTTAGAAAAATGTGTACATAAACAACTCCTTGACCACCTCATCCACAACAATCTACTAACACCCACCCAGCACTGCTTTAGTCCAGCACTAACTACAACAACCGCAATAATGTCCTTCATGGACACTAATAACAAAGCAAGAGACTCTAGCCAATTAACCTCAGCACTATTTCTTGGTCTATCAAAAGCCTTTGATACTGTCTGACACCCCAAACTTTTACAGAAACTCTCTTCCCTTGGCCTTTCTCAATCTTCCCTACAATGGTTTTCTAGCTACCTGTTCCATAGATAACAATGTGTAAAATGGCAAGGCTGTCTCTCTCAACTTAACCAACAAACCAGGAGTTCCACCAGGTTCCATCCTTGGACTCCTCCTCTTCAATACCATTATAAATAATTTCCATAATGTCACCTGCCAAAATTCCCTAATCCAATACACTGATGACTCTAGCCTCATCTCCTCTTCCACCAACATAGTACACCTTAGACAAATAACCCAAACTGCCTTCTTCTCCATTGAGACCTGGCTCAATAACACCATTACTTAATCCCACAAAACAAAACTCTTCCTTTTTACACCAAGGATGCTCTCAACAGACTTTAAGATATTTTTGTTAAATAACACAGAAATCAAAGTAGTCCCCCATACCAAATTATTATGAGTAACAATAGATAATCAACTTACTTATAGGTTCATAGGTGTGTACTAGGCTAATAGCCCTGGAGCCTTTACAAGCCTAGCCCATAGAAGTGCCTGGCATTGTGCCACCTGATGTTAGTTCCCGGTGACTCTATCAAGTAGAGCTACTGGAGTGATCCCTGGGGGTGAACTTTCTATTTCCCATCCACTCATCAAGATTTCTCTTGAAGAGGGCCAGTGAGGTGCTCTGCTTGACATGTATGAGAAGTCTATTCCAGACCATGGGCAGTCTCTAGGTTATGAACCTGTCCCTCCAGCATGTTCTGTTGATTGTGGCAATGAGGTTGAGGTCTCTGGAGCATGTGGTGTGGAGGGATTGGGATTTATTTAGATGTAGCATTTCTAACAGAGCTGGATCAGACATGGCTTTGTAAGTCAAGCACAAATCGCTTCTTAGTAGATGATATGAGACAGAGAATAGCTCAAGTTTTTGAGTCTGTCCATGTACGACATGTGTTTAAGGCCTAGGATCCTCTTTGTGAGGTACTTTTGTGGCCTTTCCAGCTGTTGCATGTGTTTAGTAAGGTACATCCCACTGTGGGTTCTATCTGTGAGCCAATTTGCAATCCACCTAGTGATATAGGGGTCAATGCCTAGTTTGGTGAGTTTATCAATAATTCCTGAGTGGGGAATGGTATCAAAGGCCTTGGCTAGATCGAGGTAGGCTGTATGAACTGCCTTCCCCTCATCCACAGCTTTGGTGACTGACTTAAAGAATTTAACCAGGTTGAGCAGGCATGATCTACCATTCAAAAAAACAAATTGCGTGGGATCTAGAGTTTGGAGATTCCTATATCCTTGTTAATTAGGTCCATGATGATACTCTCCATAGCTTTACATATCAGACTCAGCAGGCTAATGGGGCGATAATTCCCAGGGTCTGTAGTTGCTCCCCCTTTATGGAGAGGGTTGACTGTAGCAGTGCACCATTTGGTAGGGACAAAGCCTGAGGTGAGGCTCTGATTGAACAGGGCACTCAGATGTGGTGCCAGTTCACTTTGTAGTTCATGTAGAACACATCCAGGGATATTGTCGGGGTCCCATAAAAGCTGTATTCTTGGTCTTGAACAATGCAGCTTTAACCTGGGTGCCTGGCATTCCTCTGGTATTGTGATTGGTCCTTTGGGGGGGGTGGTAAAGTTGGCACTGAATCTCTCGGACAGTATGTCAGCAATATCTGTTGGCTCAGTATAGGAGATACCATTGTGCAGTAACTCAGAGCAAACATTGGTATTGCCATGGAGATTTTTGATATAACTATAGAAGGCTTTGTAGTTATTTTTAGTGTCTGTCCAATTCTGCCTTCATAGCTAGCTTTAGAGGTTTTGATGAGGGAGCTCAACTTTTTGTTGAGGCTAATAAGGGAGTTTTTCCAGTCTTGGGGCTTCACTTTTTTACTGCAAAAGTTTCTTCCTTCTGTTATAGAGTTTATTAATGGCAGGGGACTATCAGAATGGCTTCCTTTTTTTGGAGGAGAGCATCTTGGTTCTGTTGGGTATGGCTAGTTCCATGTGTATATGTACGTGTTTGTACAGTGCATTGCTGTATGATTCAGCAGTCATGCATCTATTTTCCATTAACAACGGTGCTGTGAAGTTAGCCACCTCTGTATTTAGAAGCACAAACTCAGATTTGGAGAAGTTTTTCATGGTAGTTACCTTTGTGGGGGATGTGGGTGAGATGTGGATTTCCATGGTGATTAGTTTGTGGATGGATCTAACCAGGGCAGTATTGACTGTTGGTGTAGAGCAATGGTTGCCCATGTTAGTAATAACCAGGTCAAGGATGTTGCTTCCTCTAGTGGGGATAAGAATGAGCTGGTCCAGCGCAATGGAATTGATGAATTCCAGGAAGTGTTGGGCCAGTATATTGGTGCATGAGTAGTTTTCCCAGTTGATGGAGGGGTAGTTGAAGTCATCTAGTATGAGAGTGTTGGGTTAGACCCTAATAGATTCCAGGGTGCTTAGGGACGTGGAGTAAGAGTCTTGGAACATGGTTGGGGACCTATAGCAGGCTACAACCTGAATCGCCGTCTTATCCAAAGTTAGTTGTACTTGAAGTATCTCAGATGCATTATGCTACTAGCTGGAGATGTGTGTATCCTTTATGAATATGGAGACACCACCACCTTTGGAGCTTCGGTCCATGTTTTGGGGCCAAAAGGTGTGGAATGAGTTATAGTCTGGTAGCGCAGGGGTGCTTTCTGCTGCTTTAAACCAGGCTCCATTACAGCACAAATGTTGATGTTCTCCATTTTGAGGAGTGCTTCCAGCGAGTGCATCTTGAGATTTAGACTTCTAGCACTGAGCAGCATGACCCTCAGATTGCATTTATTTATAGCTGTTACAGTAGTAATTTGGTCTTTGGAGGATCGCCTAAAAAAGGTACTATAGGGTTGGCAAGAGCCTTAGCCAGTATTCAGAAACCCAGGGGTGACAGATGCATTGAGGTCTGTCAGTCATGTCATCCAAAGCAGACAGATACTGGATCCACTTAGAATGACACCAGCAACTTAGCCAATTGTTGAAGTCAATCATTTTCTGCTTGAACTCTGGTACATAACACTATTTAAAAAACACACTACAAACTAGGGATGCTCTATCGGCATAAATACTTCATGGATACAGCCATCAAAACAACTTTAACCACAACCCATCTGCTACTCTCCTTACTTTATGGTGCCCCCATTTTAAACAGCCTTTGAGAAAACACTAAAAAATAAGCTCAAATCCTGCACAGCAAAATCACAAAACCTGCAACACTTTACCATACTATAACCCCCACTGCTCTGCTCTCACCTTCCCTTAACTGGCTATAACTTCCACAACATCTAAACTATGGCCAACTAACTATGGCCCATAAAATTATCTACAAACCTGATGTTTGTCCCCCCTTATAGGTTCATAGGTTCATAGGTTAGTACTAGGCTATCAGCCCTAGGGCCTATACAAGCCTAGCCATAACAATTCCCTGGCTATTTCTTCCCACATTATTTACTTTCCTGGACCCCTGTCTAGCAGGGCGACTGACGTGATCCCTGGGGTGAATTTCCTTTTTCCCATCCAATCGTCAAGGTTCCTCTTGAAGAGGTCCAAAGAGGCACTCTGCTTGACATGTATGGGCAATCTATTCCAGAGTCTGGGGAGTCTCTGGGTCAGGAACCTATCCCTCCAACATGTTTTGTTTATTGTGATGACAAGGTTTAGATCCCTGGAGCGTGTAGCTCTGAGGGATTGGGATTTCTTTAAGTGTAGCATGTCCAACAGCTCTGGGTTTGACATGGCCTTGTATGTTAAGCAGAGATCGCCTCTGAGTAGACGATATGCGACAGAGTATAGCTGGAGTTTTTTAAGGCGGTCAGCATAGGGCATCCGCTTTAGGCCTGTGATTCTTTTAGTGAGGTATTTCTGAGGCCTTTCCCGTTGTTGCAGATGTCTTGAGAGGTACATACCAAATGGGGCATTGTATTCTATAATGGGTCTAATGAGGGATGAGTACAGTGGGACAATGACCTCCTTTTTTCTGGATGAAAAGCCCTTCGTGATGAGGTGTGCCACATAGCAGGATTTCCTGACTGTTGTGGCGATGTGGTTATCGAAGGTGAGACCACTGTCCACCTGTGTCCCTAAGTCTCTTATCACACTTTCTGTGTTTAGTGTACTGCCACCTATATGGTAATTCATGGATACATGCTTTTTCCCAAGGGGATAACAATACATTTCTTGGCATTGAGCTTGAGCCCATGGCTCTGGCACCAAGTATCTGTTTCTGTAAGGCCCTTTTGTAGAGTATCCACATCATTTGGAGATTCAATAATGGCTCCCAGTTTGCAGTCATCTGCAAACTTTGTTAGCCAGAGTCCCTTAGTGTTGACCTGTACTTCAGAGAAGTAGATGCCAAACAAGAGCGGCCCCAGGACTGAACCCTGAGGTACTCCACTTGTCACTTGTCTGGAGCTGGATTTGGAGTTGGCTACTTTTACAGTGTGGGTTCTATCAGTAAGCCATTTAGCAACCCATTGGGTGACATAGGGATTAATGCCCAACTTAGTAAGTTTATCTATGATTCCAGAGTGGGGGATGCTGTCAAAGGCCTTGGCAAGGTCTAGATAGGCTGTGTGGACCACCTTACCCTTGTCCATGGCTCTGGAGACTGATTCAAAGAAGTCAATCAGGTTCAGGAGACAAGATCGCCCTTCACAAACCCAAACTGGGTGGTGTCCAGTGTTTGAAGGTTGCCAATGTCTTTGTTTATAAGTTCCATGATAATACGCTCCATGGCCTTGCAGATAAGGCTTGTCAGACTGATGGGACGGTAGTTTCCGGGATCCAAGGTGGATCCCCTTGTGGATTGGGATAACTATAGCTCTGCCACTCAGTGGGCACGAAACCTGAGGTGAGGCTATGATTAAACATGACACTTAGGTGAGGTGCCAGTTCATATTGTAGTTCATGTAGTACATAGCCCGGGGTGTCATCTGGTCCCATGGATGCTGTATTCTTGGCTTTAGAGAGTGCGTTTTGTACCTGTGTGGCTGTTATTACTGGAATTTGGCAATCTTCTGGTATTGAGATGGGCCATTTAGGGGGTGAGAGTGGGGTGAAGTTGGCACTGAATCGATCTGCCAGGATATTGGCAATATCCTTCGGATCAGTATATTTAATGCCATTCTGTTTTAGCTCAGAGCAGATCTGAGCATTGCCATTTAGATTCTTGACATAATTATAGAATGCTTTGTGGTTGTCTTTGGAATCTTTGGCAATTTTATTTTCGTAACTAGCTTTGGAGGATTTTATGAGGCAGGTTGTCTTTGGAATCTTTGGCAATTTTATTTTCGTAACTAGCTTTGGAGGATTTTATGAGGCATCTCAGTTTCTTACTGAGGCTAGTAAGGGAGTTTTTTGCATCCTGGGATTTTCCTCTTTTCTGCAAAAGTTTCTTCCTTTTGTTGTAAAGTTTGTTTATGGCAGGGGACCACCAGATTGGCTTCCTTTTTTTGGATGAGAGCATTTTGGTTCTATTTGGGATGGCACGATTCATGCATGAGTGGATGTGCTCAGACAGTGTCAGAGTGTAGGATTCAGCAGTTGAACTTTCAGTTCTGCCTGCATGGGTGTCATGAAGTTTGTCACTTCTGACTTGAGTAGCATGAAGTTGGCTTTAGAGAAGTTTTTATGGTGGTTTCTTTACTGGGGGTGGGGTGGGATGTGGATGTTAAGGGTGATTAGCTTATGGTCAGACCTGACTAACGAGGGGTGACCATAGGTATGGAGCATTGATTTCCATGTTGGTAATGACCAGGTCTAGGATATTGGAGCCCTGGTTGGACTATGGATTAGTTGATCCAGGGCGTTGGAATTTATGAATTCCAAGAACCGCTAGCAAAGATGTTGGGACATGAGTAGTTTTCCCAGTTAATGGCAGGGTAGTTAAAATCACCCAGTATTAGGGTGTTTGGTTCTATCTTAATATTTTCCAGTATGTTTAGAAAGGTGTAGTGAGAATCTTGGGGTATGGTGGGGGATCTGTAGCAAGCTACAATTTGGATTGCAGTCTTACCTAGTGTTAGTTGCACTTGGAGAATTTCAGACACATTGTGTTGGCCAACTAGCCTGGTGGTGTGAATATCCTTGGTGAATATTGACACTCCTCCACCTTTAGTGTTTCGGTCCTGGTTTGGTGGCCGAAAAGTGTGGTAAGAGTTGTAGCCTGGTATTGCAGGGGTGCTCTCTGGAGCCTTGAACCAGGTCTCAGTTACTGCACAGATATCGATGTTCTCCATTTTTAGGAGTGCCTCGAGAGAGTGCATTTTGAGGTTTAGACTTCTAGCATTAAATTCAATACTCCAAATTTACACTCCTAGCTGTATCTTCACTCTGATGACAAACAGCTTCTAACACTATTTAAATCAAATAAAACTGATTGACAATGTCTTTACTCCTACTCAGTGGCAAAACTATGGAATGCACTTCCCTTAGATATCAGAACTACCTCAAACCTCAAGACATTCAAATTTAAACTAAAATATTTCTTGCTCAGGTCATGTACCTGTCCATGTTCCAAACCAGGCTAACTCCTACCCCTTTACTTTACCCTTCGTCAACTATTCTGCTCTTTTTCTCCCATCCTTCTTCCTGTCAGCCACCTTCATCTGTATTGCAGCTCTCATCTCTAGTAATTCTCTCCTTCCTTCTCTCAGCTTTGATCCTCCTACTCTGTGCTAGAAATTCACATACTCCCTGCACTGAACCCACCATCTTCCCACTGAATCTCTATCTTAATTCATGATTCTTGCCTTACTTCCAACCTTCTCTCCTCTTCCACTCCCACTCACTCCCTATCTTCATCACCACCATTATCTTCAGCTCCAACTGCATTTTCTCAGCCACTTCTACTAAATAGTTTAGATCTCTCTGCTGCACTCAAATAACCTGACTACTTATACAATCTTTTTCCACTGCAAACATATCTATCTAGGCAATTGAACTTCTTGATGCAACCGTGACTCCTATAAGAATAGCCTACCTGCCATGTATTGCTAAACTTCCAATATAAAATATATGTCTGTATTTATGAATGTTAATCTTCTCGGCAAACCTCAAGTTTGTTACATCTGTTCAAATATGCTTGTTTATCTTTATATGTAAAAATGTATGTGTATGACTTTCGGCTTCATCTATTAATTTGGCTTTTCTTTGTCTTGTTTTTGTTGTCAATTTTGTAAAAACTATATTTTATTCCATTTTCTTTATATTGAAGATTTCTCTCTGAGCCTGCACTGAAAATGTTTTTCTTACTCAGTCGGACTTTCCCGGTAACCAAATTTCAAATAAATAAATAAATATGACTGAAAAGCATGCTACTTGTAATGCTATGCCTATGGATTATGATAAATTATGTTAGAATGGTTAAGATATGTTAATTGGTGGTAGAGTGCTGCAAGGACACCTTAATTCAAGCAGTATGGTCACACTGATAAAGGAACATTTGTGTTTTATGTAATATGTAGGAAGAAAGCTGTTATTAATGAAGAGGTTGGAGTGGTATGCATTCATGCAGATAAGAAAGTTTCCATTTACTTAGCTAGAAATAAAACCTTTGTTTGGGAAGGTAGTTCATCCTGTTATAGCTTGTAATCCCCAGTTCAGCACATGGCATGATAGAACGGAATGATTTCCCCTACTCTAAATGTTTGTGGAGGTAGTGTGAAGATGCAGTCCTTTTGATAAACCTCATTACCAATTTGGAGAAAGGAATCAGGAAGTGAATAAACCTACAGATACTCATCTGCCTAACTTGAAAAAAGGTTGGGGGAGAAACCACCAAGTGCATTCATTATGGCATAGATCCAATAAAAATCAAGTCATAATGTTAGAAAACTAAAAAGGTTGAAAAGTTTGGCTAAAGATATAAAGAAAAGAACTTAGTACTAAGTATATGAAACAAGGATGCTAATCTATCCAAAGAATAAACTGCACTTTTGAAATCTGCTTTTGGTTGCCTTATTCCTCTGGAAGGGGATCATGTCTACATAGATAGTTGCCTCAGCTTGAAATCAGTTTGGTTACTTAGCCTAATCTGGATTTTTGTCACTGCATTCTAAGTGAGTGAAGTTGGGAAGTCTGAGAAGTATACAGACGGAGCAGTATTCTAAAGATTCAGTCAATCTAAAACAGAAAGCCCCAGAATGAATAATTCTAATGAAAAACATTTACCAGTAAGAAAGATTTGACAATTATACTTAAAGAAGAAGGAACAGTTCTAGGCAAGAGGTTTAAACCCACGTCTGTCAATGTAACACAAAATGGTCACATAAGGGAAGACTCTAAGCAATATATAACCATAAGTAAGGTAAAAACAAAACTGAAAATGTAATGTTGTCTGGCATGCCATTTTCAGAGGGAAAACAGCATGAAGAAAAAACCACAGTGAGTTGATGATGTCCATTCAAGGTGAGACCAAGGCAGAGTGAAGTGAACAAATAAGAGAGGAAAAGGACAAGGTAATGTACACTGAGACACATGACAACTTTGAACCGAGCCGGTAATATTACTCCCGTTCAGCTAATGTTCATAGGTTCATAGGTTCATAGGTAGATACTAGGCTATCTGCCCTAGGGCATTTATAAGCCTCCCTATTAGATTAGCCTACTGTGCCTCTTTAAAGTAGGTCACAGAAGGTATCCTTTTAAGATTAGTTTACTGTGCCTCTGTCTAGCAGGGACACAGAAGAGATCCCAGGAGTGAATTTGCGATCTCCCATCCATGCGTCCAGATTTCGCTTGAAGAGGGTCAGCGAGGGGCTATGTCTAATATGAATTGGGATTCTATTCCAGAGTGAGGGGAGCCTCTGGGCAATGAATATGTCCCTCCAGCATGTCCTATTTATTTTTGTGCTGAGGTTTAGGTCCCTGGATCGTGTAGCTCTAAGGGACTTGGATTTTTTGAGGTGGAGCATGTCTATTAATTCTGGGTTAGACATGGCTTTGTACGTCAGGCATAGATCGCCTCTGAGTAGGTGGTAAGCAGCTGAGTAGAGCTGGAGTTTCTTTAGTCGAGCTGCATAGGATATCTGTTTGTAGCCCATGATCCTCTTGGTGAGGTACTTTTGAGGTCTTTCCAGTTGCTGCAGGTGTCAGGTAAGGTACATCCCAAAAGGGGCATTGTACTCAATTATGGGCCTGATGAGTGACAAGTAGAGGGGCACAATGACCTCTCTTGATCTAGATGCGAACCCTTTCGTGATAAGGTGGGCTATATAGAAGGTCTTTCTAACCACTTTGGCAATGTGATTATCAAAGGAGAGATTACTATCTACGTTTGTCCCCAAATCTCTAATTACTTCTTCCATACTTAATGGATTACCACCTATGTGGTAATTTGTGGGCACCTTGTTTTTCCCAAATGGGATGACTATGCACTTTTTAGCATTTAGCTTCAGGCCGTGGCTCTGGCACCAAGCATCCGTCTCTGTGAGACCCTTTTGGAGGATGCTTGTGTCAGCTGGAGATTCGATTATGGCCCCCAGTTTGCAGTCATCTGCGAACTTTGTCAGCCATAATCCCCCCGTGTTAGCCTGAACCTCAGAGAAGTATATACTGAACAAGAGAGGTCCCAGAACTGAGCCCTGTGGGACACCATTTGTAACTGGTTTGGATTCAGACATGGCACCTGCGATTCTGACCATGTGGGTTCTATCTCTGAGCCAGTTTGCAACCCATCTTGTGATATAGGGGTTGATATTTAAGCTGGTACGCTTGTGTATGATGCCCGAGTGGAGTATTGTGTCGAAGGCTTTTGTGAGGTCCAGGTAGGCTGTGTGGACTACTTTGCCCTCATCTATGGCTTTGGTAACTGTTTCAAAGAAATCAACTAGGTATAAGAGGCAAGATCTGCCCTTAACAAAGCTGAATTGGGTAGGGTCCAGTGTCTGGAGGCTCCCAATGTCTTTGTTTATGAGTTCCATGATAATAAGCTCCATAGTTTTACAGACCAGACTAGTCAGGCTTATGGGGCGATAGTTTCCAGGGTCCGTTGTGGCACCACCTTTGTGGAGTGGGGCCACTGTAGCTGTACGCCATTCTTTGGGTACATATCCTGTAGTAAGGCTAAGTTTGAACAGTGACTTAATGTGAGGGTTCAGTTCTTCTTGGAGCTCGTGTAAGACACAGCCTGGGACACCGTCTGATCCCATAGATGCTGTGTTTTTTTGCTTTGGAGAGGGAAGCTTTCACCTGTGCATCTGTGATGTCAGGGAGGTTACATTCAGTTGGGATAGGCATTTGCTCCTTTGGGGGGGAAGGGGGGGAGAAGTTTGCGCTGAATCTGTCTGCCAGGATGTTGGTTATGTCTGTAGGTTTGGTATATTTTGTACCGTTATGCAACAATTCAGAGCATATCTGGGAGTTTCCGCCCATGTTCCTGACATAACTAAAGAAGGCCTTGTGATTATCTTTAGTGTCTAGGGCAATTTTTCTTTCGAAACTGGCCTTTGATGATTTTATGAGAGAACGAAGTTTCGTGCTAATACTGATCAGAGATGCCTTCCCTTTTTGGGATTTTGCTCTGTCATGTAGTAGCTTCCTCCTTCTGTTGTATAGCTTATTTATGGCCGGGTCCACCAGACCGGTCTCCTGTTTTTGGAGGAGTGAGTCTTGGTTTTATTTGGGATAGCACGATCCATGCATTCCTGCAGGTGCTCATAAAATGCATTTGTAAAGGATTCTGTGGATTGGGCTGTATTATCCTCTGGCCCAGGGGCTTTGAAGGATTCCATCTCAGTCTTGAGAAGTGCAAAGTTGGCTTTTGAGAAATTCATTACAGTGATTTCCTTGGCTGGGGGTGGGGACGGGATATGGATGTCCAGGGAAATTTGTTTATGGTCTGATCTTACCAATGAGGGATTTACCTCTGGTGTGGAACATAGAGTCCCCATGTTGGTGGTGACCAGGTCCAATATGTTGTTCCCTCTTGTGGGAGTGGTGACCAGTTGTTCCATTGCGTTAGAGTTTATAAATTCAAGGAACTGTTGGGTGAAGGTGTTTGGGCTTGAGTAGTTTTCCCAGTCAATGTTTGGGTAGTTGAAGTCACCCAATAACATAGTGTTTGGAGAGACCTTCATATTCTCCAGTGTTCTCAGGAATGCCAAGTGGGGTTCCTGTAATAGGGAAGGTGTTCTGTAGCAGGCTACAAACTGAAAGGCAGTTTTGCCCGCTGTTAGTTGCACATGGATGGTTTCCGATGCTTTGTGCAGTGCCACCAACCTGGAGGTGTAGGTATCTTTCAGGAGGTCTAAGTGAAAGTAAGAGGGCTCTGTGTGTTAACGTCATGAAGAAAGGGAAGAAAATAATACAGGAACAGCGACTGACATTAAAAACAGTGCCTGAGTTGCCTTTTCTAGAGGAAGAGTTAGACGCTGAGACCCTAGTACCAGTGCTGGTAAGAGAGGAGTTAGTACCTTCTACTTCACAACAGGGTAACAGTGAGAAAACTCCAGAGCTGGTTGACCTTTGGGTAAGCTGCTTAATTATTAAGAAGGCACAGTGGGAAGACAATATTTTGAACAGAGCAGAGAAATATATAACTAGAGCTGTTGGGAAGTAGTATAACAGATGAAGTAGATGGTAAATTGTCTAAGCCACAGCAACAAAACCTAAGTCTCTGTTAAGGAATAAGGTACTGTTTTCAGAGATGTCTTGGACAACAAACCCAAGTCAACACTATATTCAGACTAGTCCAGCAGAAAATTTTACCTTAAAACTTTACAGTCTACTAGGGTTGCAAAGAAAGGTAGTATAACAGTATAAGAGGAGGTATGCCAGAAACATAAGATGGGCGTAATAGTGAGATTTAAATAATAAATGGAATAGTTCTGTAGGATTAGTACAAATGGAATAGCCCTGTAGTATTAGTGTACAGATGGAACAGCCCTGCAGTATTAGTTTAAATGGAATAGCCCTGTAGTATTAGTACAAATGGAATAGCCCTGTAGTATTAGTACAGATGGAACAGCCCTGCAGTATTAGTACAGATGAAATAGGTCTGTACTATTAATGCCTAAGCCTGATGGAAGCATCACTTTCCGTAATGATTTTAGGAAGCTGAACAGCATCTCAAAAATGTGATTGTCTTTATATTTTCTCATGTGTTTGGTCAAGATGGAAATTGTTGGCTTTTTGATGGATTTCTGTTTATCTGACACTGCAGTAGTATGTAGGCAGTATTGTCAAACAGTAGGGTCTGGAAGTTTCTCCTTTCCTCGCTGAAATGTGATTTTAGATTTGGTACATAGATTTTAGTGGGGGATGCATGGGCTTTAGCCCTTGCAAAAACACTTATTTTCTGCTTTTTACATTGCATTTAATGGCACATTCTATCAATGATTTTATTTGATTAAACACATATCAACAGCATGTTTTCATGATGACAGAGGATATAATCCAGAATTCAGTAGTCATCCTTTATTGAAAGGGTGGGTAAGGTAAGATTCCTGACTTTGCTGGACCACACCAAAGGATACTGTCAAATCCCTCTAAGAAATGACGCTAAACAAAAACAGTTTTTCAACACCTGAGGGATTCATCCAGTGTACCATTCTCCTGTTTTGGTTGCATGGTGCCCCTGTACCTTTTCAGCAACTCATGGACCGGGTGCTAAAGCCCATGGCCAGAATTCTGCTGTTGCATCCAGTCTTAGGATTGGAACTCCCATCTAGCCAATGTAAAAGCTGAATGAAGTACCTTAAAACAGCCCATGTTAGCTGTTAATGCTTCTGATAGCAAGGTAGATGTGGCAGAGATTAAATGCCTAGAATATGTAATTAGAAGGAGGATTGTTAAGCCCCCAAAACAAAATGTAGACATAGTAAAAAACAGGTCTGTACCAGACAACAAGTGACCATTCTTTGGATTATCTAGGTATTGTTGGAAGTTTGTACCCATTTTAAAGCAGTAGTATTAAATCATAGACATAACCAAGATAAGGATACCCCTCCATGAAAAATGGATAGTTGAAGCTAATGATTCTTTCAATCAGTTAATGAAACGATATGCTCAGAGCCTATGTTATCATCTACTGATTTAGCCAAATTGTTTAAGTCTGCACTGACATATAAGATGTAGACATAGCAGCTGTGATATCACAAAATTGTGATAGCAAGGAGTATTACATATGTATCTTAACTTGCAGACTAAGCAAGGCAGATGCTAAATATTCTGCAATTGTAAGAGAATTTCTAGCTATTGGGATCTGATCTCCCTAAAATGCTACTTATTAGGGAAGAATCACTTTAGCAACTAACCATACCACCCTTTGATGGCTATATCAACAAGAGAGGCACACATAATTGTGCAGGTGGGCCTTGTCATTGCAACACTTCCAATTCAATGTTCACCATAGATCAGGTTCAATCCCCACACAATGAGGACAGCAGGAACAGTGCCCATCCAGCAAGTATGAATCAAAGAGTTTCAAGCTATTAGCCAGTATGGCGGATCTCACCAAATGGTGAAGTACAAGTGACCCAAACATTTATAGAACTGTAATTGTGAATTTGTTGTAAATAAACACCATTACTCTAAGGAGGTATTTTTGGTTGCAATAGTGAACATATTTCTTTGAAAGAGATATGTTGTTGTATTAGCCAGAGCAGGTTTGCCTAATAAACTGTTAAAGCTTTATAAAAGGACTGTTATTTGCCTTTCTAGGAAGGGGATTTACTCTGGAAGAATGATAGAAAAGTAAAGGAAGACCTGAAAGAAAAAAGGAGGAAACTGGAAATTGTTGCTGTTATAGGATTCCAGAAGAGAGCTATGAAGAGGCTCAAGGACTGAGAAAAACATACTGGAAAAGATTATAAGCTAGTCATATTGGACTATGTTAACAGTACTTGCTGTGAACTTTGGTTAAGTCATCACATTTTGTTTTGGGAAGAGACTGCATTTTTTTAATATTTCTCTACAATAAACTACACTGTCTTCTTAAACTGGTGTTTTTGCTGCTGTCAGTGTACCACTATGTGTTTGTGGGTGAGTGTGTGTGTATGTGTGTGTGTGTGTGTGTGTGTGTGTGTGTGTGTGTGTGTGTGTGTGTGTGTGTGTTTGTAACTCCATACCTGCACATTACCTTAAGAAAACCCTTTTTCTAACAACATACTCAGATATCTACCCAAACATTACACACAGACACACATACACACACACACACACACACACACACACACACACACACACACACACACACACACACACACACACACACACAAAAATCACCCGTCCTTTACACTAGCCGTAACATGCAAACATTTGCATGCACACACAGAACCTTATTTCATATACTCTTGGTAAATCCAAAAGTTTCACCATCAACATACACGTCCTATATGAAACACATCCTTACAACATTACTGATATTACAAGATTACCAAAATCAAAAATGCCCACAGATGACAAAACCAATGTGTGTGCACGCTCATGCGCATGTGTGTGTGTGTGTGTGTGTGTGTGTGTGTGTGTGTGTGTGTGTGTGTGTGTGTGTGTGTGTGTGTGTGTGTGTATATAATAACCAAACAATTCACTCCATTCTATTAACTAACTCAGAGAGATTCTGGTAAAATATTTTTTTATTTGTTTCACCAGGGAAAGGCCTGGTGGTAAAATACATTTAGTTACATAGACTGTAGTTTGGATTTCTGTTCTTTTGGCTTATGCATACCAGAGAGACAGTTTTGTCTGAAAGATACTTTGTTGCAAAGGACTCAGTGGAGGGTGCAATTCCAAGACACAGAGAAAGATTTTATGCACGTGAGCCAAGTGTCCTTGTTAATGTCCTTGAAGAACTGAACTCTCTATTTTACCTCGAGCATCCTATTTAGTTTACCGTTTCACTTTTGGTTGCATTTTTGCAAAGTCAGCCTGTTCTACATTATACATCTAAAATATATTGCTCTTTAAGAAACTTGATGTGCTGTCTGCCTGAAAAATTCTCTATCTTGCTAGCTAGCTATCTTTACATTATGTTTGCCTGCTTGTCTGCCTGTCTGTTTGTGTTTGTGTGCAGAAAACACATCGAGACAAATGTATAGCAGTGGTTTGGCGACACTGCTGACTGAAACTGACTGAGAGAGGAAACAGAAGGATGATGTAGTTATGCAGGTCACTCTGACGACAGTATGGGGGAAGATGTGGATCAGCAACACGGATCGAGATATGCCGCTAACTTAATTTTGGTCCTGGGTTAAAGCTTATGAGTAAAAAAGAAATGGCCATTGAAAAAGGTACTTTGGCTGTCGTCTGACCTTTGATGTTGGCTCAGAAATCAACCAGTGAAGTTCACATATCAACTTCCTTCCGATTACATATTATGAAAGTTCCAATGGATAGCTTCTTCAAAATCAGAGACTAAATATTATTTGGGACAAATCTTATAGTTTGTTGTCAATGTATATGAGATGCCTGTAATGCAGAGCAGAACTTTGGAAATGTCAAACACTGAGTCCAGCAACAGCATTTAGAAGTACCCCCAATGATAGCTTACAGTCGCAGTGACAACAGCAATTAAAGTACCACCCATGATAGCTTACAGTCACACTGACAACAACAGTGATAATAACCCCAACGACAGCTTACATTTGCAGTGACAACAGCAGTCAAAGTATCCCCAATGACAGTTTACAGGCACAGTGACTACAGGAATTAAAGTACCCCCAATGGCAGCTTACAGTCACAGATACAACAGGAATTAAAGTACCCCCAATGGCAGCTTACAGTCACAGTGACAACAACAGTTAGATCCATCTTCTCTTCAACCATCTTAACACTTTGCTTCATTACCAGTGCACCAAGGTAAAAAAATCTCATTTTAACTTTCCATCTGTCATCTGGGTGTTGCTGTTAAGTTTTAAGGACTTAAACAAAGACTTAAACAAATATGAATTTAAGCCTGAAAGGGGTCCTGCTTGGGCTGTGGAGATAATTTAGATATCTTAAGCGGTACAATGCAGGAGATAAAAAAGTGACTTCATAAATTTGTGTTTTATATCAACTGTTCGTTTATAATATTCCATTCACTGTCTTCTAAATATGGTTTGTCCTCTCTGCTTCAGCTCCCAGGTTGTTCCAAAGGGGTCCTCAGACCAGTCCATTTACTCAGTTAATGACTAACTAATTAACCACTTTAAAGAAATGATAGCTAAACAATTTCAGTTTATTCAAGAGTTACAGTAAACAGTCTGTAATGCAAGATACGTCTGATCCTTAAATGTGAAAAATAATGTTCTTAACAACAGATCAAAGGGTTCATCTCACAGATACAGCAGATAAAAAATATACCATTAAAGTTCAGGCATCAAGCTATAGGAGTAATCCTGTGCATTTTATGAATACCAGACCAGTAGTAAGCATATCAGCTGCGATCTGCTTCAATTAATCAAGTCCTACAACCCACAGTTACACCAGATATTGTTCATAATCTAGACTGACAATGGTATGAAATAAGCCAAACAGACATTGCTCATTTTTAATCTGTCATTTGTACAAATATAGTTTTATAGCCTGCTACCAGAAACCTAGCGTTGTTTCCAGGTGACCATCTTCCCATTTTCATTTAATGATATAGTCCTACGTAGGCTGCTGAAAAAAGGACATTCTTCATAGAGATTAAGATTTTTATAAATTGAAGCAATAAAATCCTAGCTCTAGTCTCCTGCCATTCTAAAAATTATTTGTAAATGATCGCCTTTTTTCTTTGACTCCTTATCTTCTTCTTCTTTCGGCTTTTTCCCGGTTAGGGGTCGCCACAGCGGATCACTTGTCCGCACATTGAATGGCAGTGGAGTTTTACGGTGTCGAGTTGCCAGCCCGGCGCCCAACCTTCCACAGAAGGCACACTCACATGCACACCTAGGGACAATTTAGAGTGTCCAATCCACCTGCAGCATGTCTTTGGGATGTGGGAGGAAACCGGAGCACCCGGAGGAAACCCACGCGACCACAGGGAGGACATGCAGACTCCGCACAGAAGGCACCCCAGCCGAGGATCGAACCGGAGAACCTCTTGCTGTGAGGCATTTTCTTTGACTCCTTATAAGATGCTGAAAATGAACTTTTTTTGCACTGGAAATTCTACTGCAGTCTCAGTTACGGCCTAGTTTATTATAGTCGTTGTTCAAGGACTAACTCAACAGATTATAATTTTTTTTACTAATTAATTTTTTTAATTAATTATTATATTCTTTGTTCAAGGACTAACTTAACAGACTAAAAATTTCTTTACTTAATTAATTAATTTTTTCTTCTTATTTTGTTTTTATTTATTTATTTATTTTTTAGAGGTTATTTTGTACTACTTATCCAGAGAAACAGCAAATCAGTCTATCTTTTAAAAAGTTTTGACTTGTTTATATATAGGAAGGGTATGAGAGTGCGACCTCTTGCTAAATTAGTGATTTGAGTTATAGCTAATACTATGTTACTTTCTTTTTGTAATGGGAACATTGTGAACGGTGTTATTAAAAGAAGGATAAATATTTACAGTATGTTAATTGTCTTTATCACATGTCCACTGGAGCTACATTTAACCAATGAGAAATATCACCTTTTAAAGATCAAACCTTTTAAAATAAGCTTATTAGTTCAAGCAATTATAAGTCAGCTGCTGTTGGGAGTGCTATGAATAAAATAGTTTTTTTTTTTATTATGATAAAAACAATGCTGGATGATGATGTCAGAATTTTGATTCTTAAGTAACTGCATGCATAAAGGAGATGATTTTCACTGTTTATTTAATATGTGTACCATATACATCATGTAGCAGATATAGTAAACACAAGCAAAGATAAAGTAATGCTTTCACTACAAATATTTGGGCTAACATTGTTGTCTAGAAGGTTAACACTCTAAAGTATCAAAAATGTGTATATCTTCTGAGCCAATCAAATATCATACAGTTACAGCTCTATGAAAAGACAGTGGAATCAGTAAACAGGTGGCATTTACTAAGTTTATTCATGATAAGCAGAATTAACCTCTTAAAAATACTAAACCAAAAAGCAAGGAGCTCCGACCAACTGAAAATGTTCTTCTCAGCAAACTCACTGAAGACAGCCACAATGAAAATCCACGCTGTGCTGGAACTGTGTCAAAAAACGATCACAACACAGCTATGATGGACCAGTTTATTACACAAATACAAATAAACGAATTAACCTAGGTTTCGTCCGAGTTGACGAAACAATGATTAAATCAATTTATCTATTCATGATATATATAGTTACACATTTATTATTATTATTATTTTTAATTTAATTTTTAGAATATTTACAAGACTTCACTTTATAATGTGTATTTAATAAATTAATATTTATATCATTACATTATTAACAGAATATCTTTAATATATATTTTTTTATTTATTTTTTTATACATTTTTAAATATATTTTTACACATTATACATACACATCAAATCAATTAACATTACATTATACAATAATTTGCTTTGCATTATGGTTAACATTTATTAAGATTATTAGTCAAGTGTATAAATTCATGCATTTTTGAAAGTATTTTTGAAAGTGTTTTTAATCATTCATATACTAATTTTATTAATTTTCAGCTGAGTATGTGTATTTTTCATTATCATATTTTTTATATAACATATACACATGTACTATTTGAGCAACTGTCAATTTTTTGACAAGTGGTTGTAATTAGTATTATTGTCTTAATTGGGGTGTGACTTGTGTATTTAAACGTCAGTCATCATTAGGATGGGTATTCTGATGAAGTTCGTCAACTCAGACGAAACCTAGGTTAATTCGTTTATTCGTATTTGTGTAATAAACTGGTCCATCATAGCTGTGTTGTGATCGTTTTTTGACACAGTTCCAGCACAGCGTGAATTTTCATTGTGGTTGTCTTCAGTGAGTTTGCTGAGAAGAACATTTTCAGTTGGTCGGAGCTCCTTGCTTTTTGGTTTGGTGTTTTTGGCATTTGTTCTTGGTTCCCAACCTCTTAAAAATAGTTTCTTAGACAATTTATTTTCTTAAGAACACATTGTTTTACCAGTATACCAGCAGTAGTCCATGTTTAGGAGAATATGGAAGACATTTTTATGCCACAAGGGATCTCCATGCATCTCTTGCCAAATTCTGTTTTTTCTCAATAAGAAGGATGGTTTTAAACTTACAGGCTATGAATGTAATACATTATGATAGGTTTAGAAAAATAATAGCAATGGTTTTCCAATAAAATTTGAACTTTAGAGAGTGTTAGCTTACCATTGGCATCTATGATCTTCGGCTATCTGGCATCTATTAAAAGTATTGAGAGCCTTCTCATGGATCCTTAGCATAACCTTCTGGTTATAAGAATATGTTTAGCACTGTGGTTACCATTGCATTTTGGATGGCTAATCAATTTTCTGTTACTTTTGAATAATTTCCTGCTAGACTCTTCAGGCAGTCAGCATGAACCTGTATTAAAACAACTGATGGATAGTTGTGTTAGAATGGTAACTCATGTAACTATACTAGACTTGCTAAATTAGTGTCTTTTGTTTTAAGACTGATCACTTTGCCCTATTCAGAAATTTGTATGTAAAAACTCTGTCCATACCTTTAGAATGCATTAGCTCTACTGTTGGCAGATTTTAATGGAGATTTTGCAGAAGTGGTACGAAGAAGTTAACTTATCATTAAAAACAGAGTCTTCTTTCGGCTTTTTCCCGGTTAGGGGTCGCCACAGCAGATCACCTGTCTGCTCATGACTGGCAGTGGAGTTTTATGGTGTCGAGTTGCCAGCCCGGTGCACAACCTTCCACAGAGGCACACACACGTGCACACAGGGCCAATTTAGAGTGTCCAATCCACCTACAGCATGTCTTTGGGATGTGGGAGGAAACTGGAGCACCCGGAGGAAACCCATGCAACCACAGGGAGGACATGCAGTCTCCGCACAGAAGACACCCCAGCCGAGGATTGAACCAAAGAACCTCTTGCTGTGAGCAGCAACACTAATGGCTGCACCACCATGGCCACCCATTTATCATTAAAAACAGAGTAATTTATTGATTTATGGAGATCTTTTAAGTGTTTCACTAACTATTTACATATCAGAGTAGTACAACAAAAAGTCTTTTATAGGACACATTGGTCACCTAATCAGATCAGTGGGGCTAGAAAGGCAAATGAAAATGACACAGTTAGACATGAAATGGATGTGTGCATGGTGGGTTGTTTAAATATATATTGTTATAGGTTATAGGTTTATAGGTTATAGGTTACTACTAGGCCAACTACCTTATGGGCCATTTTAAGCCTAGCCAATTACCCCATGTCAGAATCAAACCCTGCACCTTGTGTTTCTAAGGTAAGTACCTTAACCATTACGCCAACCTCCCACCCCGTTATTATTACTAAGACAACTACTTATTACTTACATATTCTTAATTCCATTAGTATGATTATAGAATTTTAGGAGCAATACAAATTCAGAATGTCTGTCTGAAGAGTGTTTTTTTCTTGCTTCTTTGATGCATAAATGTTCAGTCATAAATTGTTTAAGTCAGTCAGTTATTCCAGTTTTCCATTTCCCGTAGAACTGCAGTGGTTAAATTTTGCTCAAGTTTAGATCACCAACTAACTCAAGATGTTTAATGCAGCAAAAAGTAAGGAGGGTGTGTTGTCATGTGTTTTTGCATAATACTATAACGTGAAGCATTGTTTGCCCAATGCTAAATAATCAATATGAAGAAAAAAAGAAAAGTTCATCTAGGTATGGTTCTGTAGAAGGAATGCAATGATTTCCATTGCTGGTATGTGTAAGCATAGCATGAACTTTATTCAAAGTGCAATGAGAAGGTTAAGCTGCTGGATTTGTTTTTCCTGTCTCATATATTAGTCTTAATGTAAAATATTTTTGTCAGTTATGTACATACAAAGTTCTTCAGCTGTTTTCTTCATTGTCATAGTACTCCCTGTATGCTGTAAGATGTACATCCCATTCTCCTTACAAATTATATTTTTATTGTGGTAGTAAGTGTGACGACCCACCACTGCCAAACAATATGTGACGTGGATATCCCACCTCTGGGCCAGTAATCAAGGAGCCTCAATCCTCACACCTGGCATCAGTGGGAGGAGGTTCACTTGAAGGATAACAGGTACACACACACAGTATTTCCATATGCAGCTCTCTGCATCAAGTGCAATTTCCCTTAAGGGCACACAGAGACCGCAGTCAGTCTGGGGCTGATTTCTTCCTCTTTCTCCAGATCCCCAATAAGACTCCCCACTGGCACAGCTATAGAGTTGAGATCTCAGCTAAGTGTCCAAGCCAAGGCCTCCAGCACCCTCTCTGTCTAACCCCTGCTTTGTGTCCCTGCCCAAGTAGCTGACACACACTCTTGAGATTTGATTTACACACACACATGCACACACACCCCTGGGGAAGGCTGGCACAGGTTTATTAGTTATGCCCCCTTCTACCCAGGCTATAAGGTAGTTACCACTTCCACCATACACTCCTGTCAGCTACCTTAAGGCTCTTCCAAGGGTACCCAATATACTAGTGAAATTAATATTAATACAAATGGTAGTTTTCAAAACAAATGTCTGTACAAATCATATTGATATACATAACACAGTTCTAATACATATGTATCACAGGCATCTTGTATAAATTAGTTTGATATTCACAAATGACATATAATTATTTACAAAATTCCAGCTAGCTGTGCTGGCAGTACCTCCTTTAATCACAGTAAGTCTTGTATGTCTGGAACTTTTCTCATTGAGCCTGTACACTTAAGGTGTTCCTCCCAGATGGGTGCCCCATTCAATCAATAGAAATAGATAACTAAGTAAATAAATACGAGTTTGTCAATGTCTGAATATTTTCAGCATACATATGTGTATGTGTATGTGCCTGTGTATCTGTACATGTTTGTGCACACCAAAGAATATCCTGTGGCTGGAAAATAAATTAATGTTCCACAAGTAAAATCCTTATGCTTATTCCATCCTATCAAAAGAGTCAGCTTTACTAAAGAAGGGGCAAAGAGGCAGTAAAATGACAACAAAGTACACAGGGTCTAATCCTGGTTGCCATTTTTTGTTGTTTTTAAGTCTGTATGTTTTCCACATCTACTTAGCTTTTGCCCAAAAACTCCAAATATACCGGTTGATCACAGGTTTTAAAAACATGCTGGTTTATTGGTTACTCTAAACTGTCAATATGTGATGATATTACATCTGCCCCTTGGTCTCTGTCATGACTGAAAAGAGACAGAGATGGCCATTTTACTTAACGTGTTAACAATTTAGTTTAAAAATAAATTAATAAACTCTATTTTCAGAAGTGATATGAAGCTGCAGTCATATGTAAAACAGCAGAGCAATGGGCAGTGTCAAAACCTGTTTTATATACTGTTGTTACATGACCTTTGCCAGTGTTTTACCTTTGAGTTTTATCTATGATCATCACACATCTTTGTATGTCAAAGTTTTATTACCCTGTGCAATTTATCTCCATTTAATATACAGTGCCAAATGGAATATATTAGTAACCTGTCCAGACTACCTTGTAAATTAGTTAATTAGTCTACAAATTACAAACATGTGTGCAGTAAATAACTGTTTAATTCATTAAAAGTTCCCTCCACTTTTGTGTTGTTATTTTGTAGACTATGGCTGATCAGGAACAAGAAATTCTTGCTCTGGTTGAAAGGTTAAAGGTTTATTTGTGTCTTCATGTAGGGAGTGGAAGCATTGCTTGAAGGTATAAGAATGGTGTACTCAATGAAGTATGCATAAGCACGTTGACTGAATGATAACCTCTTGCCATGGAAACAGCAAAGCAGTAATTCACACCCTATTAGGAATCTTTCAGTTTTTTAATGTTTTGCTGCCAAAAGCCATATGTCATTATTTATAATCCTTAATTATATACTGGATCAGTGATCGGTAAAAACATCTAAAGCTGTTAAATTTAATTATTGTCATATTTCAAGCCAGTTGGAATACTGCCTACATTACAGCAAGCAAGTAAATTACAAACTAAAATACAATAAATTAAAGAGGGTGTTAATGTTGCTCAGAACATTATGTGAAAAACAAACAGTTGCCAACACAGTGCTTAAAAAGACCTCACAGACAGAAATACACTGCATTTTATTTTCAGTTTAGTTTGTCTCATTACAGCTATGGACTTATGAAATGCATTAATTTAATAACTGTACAGGTAACAAGTCAGGGAAAACAGCTTCACATAACTTCGGTAACATCAAGCATCATGGAAACTGTGTGCATTTTGTGAAACCAATTGAATAATGATTAATGTTAACTACATGGTAGCAATTTATCTCATAATGCAGTAACCAAAATGCTAGAGCAGTGGTAGATTGGTAATTATTTCATTCCAAGTGTGTAAAAACTGCATCTTGGCCAAATCAAGAGATGAAATTTAAACATTAATGTCGCTTTTAAACTTATGATTTTATGAGTACCTAATAGCTAAGAAATAGCAATGGAAGAAAAGGCTAGTAATACAAGAATTATGGGTTCTCTATTACACCGCCACAGACGGAGGTTGTCTAATGCGTCTTTCTCGAACAGTAAAGTGCGAAAAGGCAAAATAGCGAAGTGGCGTTTCAGCGAATTCTTTCCCTGGGAAAGAATTAGTTTGGCCGCTTACGCTACTTTGCCTTCTCGGTACTGTAGTGCAATCTCGGAGTTGGTATATTTATGTAGGGGGGTGTGGGGGCGAAGCCCCCCACGTTCATTAATGTTTTACTGTTTGTTTTTGTTTTTATTTTTGCTTCAAAACAGCGATTATTTTCCATTGGAAAAAATTCGCAGTTCTGAAGTTTCGACGGTGTAAGCTTTCACTTACATGGGGTCGATTATCTGTCGTACGCTCTTCTGAGTGTGCAATATGATAATATAGATCCGAATTATGTGGTCAGTTAAAGAATGCAGACTGCTCAGTTCATGTTAACTTGCTGTAGTTCATACCACAGTTAACGTTTACATGCCATATTCAGTAATACAAAAGTATGTTCCGTTATCTTATTCCTTCCTTCCTACCTTCCTTCTTTCCTTTCAATAAAATCTCATAATACACCGACTCAGCATCCTCCAGATATCAAGAAGATCAGTTCCTTGATCTTTATAGCTCTTGCTTGATTAGCAGTGATGTCTCTCTTAAGGGGTCTCTGGTTTTCTGTAACACACTTGTGACATTAGAAATTGTGCTGGTATATTGCACTTGTAAACATGTCCACACATACATGTAAAGGTCACTCAGATTACCCAAATGCCAGCCTTACACTGGTCCGGTGCATTTGTCTGCCTTGCAAGTTTGTATCTGACTAGCTAGTGTTGAGCATTTAAGCCCAGTCTCACAAAACTGTTCATGTGTCTTGTGTTTGCAAAATTTTGATATCCCACTTTATAGCTAAATCTCTGAATCCTCTGAGCTTCCTTGTTCTATAACATCATATTGCCCCCACCCCCTGAAAGTCTTGTACTCTTCTGTTATCAGGCTGACTGTTTAATGTACCATTTGTTTTTCAAGAATGTAAAAAAATGAATATTTACTGAACATTTTAGTGTAAATTACCTAACAATAAGCAGAATTGCCACACATCACAACGTTATATCAATGTGCTCACTACATTGAAAGAAGAATAAAGTATAGTTGTGTAAAATCTTACCATAACAGTAGATGCCCTTCTCTTCACTGTGGCAGTATTCCCATAAGGGATGTCTCGTCCTAGGTTGCCTGATGTTCGGCCAGTGTATATTAGATTAAATGATCTTGTTTGTGCCGTATGTCACATTTATGCTCCCCACATAGAATGTAGGGCATAAAAGGAATGTACGGCTGCAGCTACCCAGAGCTGACTTGCCTCAGTAGAGAACAAGTGTCATAGGACATAGGAGTCCATGCACAACCAAAAGGAAAAAATGCAGAAGAAAGAAGAGTAGGCTGGACGGAGGGAGTGATTACTGCAACAGTGAAGAGAAGGACATCTACTGTTATGGTATGATTTTACACAACTGTACTATGTCTTTCTATATCACTGTTGCAGTATCCCTAAACATAAGGGAGGGCAAAAAAGCTCAAGAAACAGAATGGGAGGTAGAGGGCTCAGAACAACCCTCAACAAACCCACATAAAATGGTTCCAGCAAAACCTGCTTTGGCCCTAAAAACCATATCCAACTTATAATGCTTAGTAAAGGCATGCACTGAAGACCAAGTAGCAGCTTCAAGGACAGGAGTGGTGTCCAACCCCTTGAAGAAATCACCAGAAGAGGCAACAGCCCAAGTAGAATGAGCTCTAACAGAAACAGATAGAGTCTTGCCATGAGAAGAATAACAAAAAGAAACGGCCTTATAAATCCAGGAGGAGATGGTCAGCTTAGAAACAGCCAAACCCAAAGACCTGGGATGAAAGGAAACAAAAAGCTGATCAGACTTATGAACAGTCCTAGTTTTATCCAAATAGTACCTGAGCTGTCTGTGCAAATCCAAGGTATGCAAGAACCCCTCAGTAGCAGACTGCAGAGAAGGGAAGAAGGAAGGGGGTTGTACTGACTGATTTAGGGACAACTCATTCACTACCTTAGGCATAAAAGAAGGATTAGTATAAAGGAACACCCTGTCCCCTGTGAAAAAAAAACAAAAAAGGAGGAATGGCCATAAGGGCCTGGAGCTCAGAAACTCTCCGAGCAGAAGTAAGAGCCAGCAACAAAACAGTCTTCCAGGTACAATGCTGCAAAGAAGCAGAATCTGCAGACTCAAAAGGAGCCCGTGTCAATTTCTCCAGATCAAAATTAAGGTCCCAAGGAGGAGGAATAGGCTTTTTTGGAATCCTAATACGCAAGACGCCTTTAAGAATTTGTTTGACCTCAAAATGAGAAACCAAAGGAGGAGTCAAGTGAGGACAAGCAGAAATAGCTGACAAATGGGCCTTCACAGAAGAATAGGCCAAGTCAGACTGGAGCAACTCACACAAATAAGAGGGCCATAGGGACCCCCACTGAAAAAGGGTCCTGGTTATGAGCATGGCGCTAGACCAAAAATTTCCTTCATTTGGACATATAAGATTTTCTGGTGGAGAGTTTCCTTGCCACCTGTAAAACATGAAACACATAATTAGAAAAGAGGTGCCAGAAAGATATAACAACTCTATCTCCCACAATGTCAATTGCAGAGTGGACAAATGGGGATGGATAAGAAACCGCTTTCCTGTATGAGGAGATCCAAACAGTAAGGTAACTTGTGATGATTACATCTGGCCAGATGCATTCACAGGGGGCACCAGTGCAGGACTTATGGAAGTAAAGCAAGAGGAGGGAAAGCATAAAGAAATCTCCCCTTCCATGGCAGTGATAGCATGTCTGTCTTCCAGGCCAGATGGCATGGCACTCTGGAATGGAAGAGAGGAAGCTGTCCATTCAGACGGGAAGCAAAAGGATCTACCTGAGGAATACCCCACCGATGAACAATGTCCAGAAATACATCTCTGTGAAGTATCCATTTGTGAGCCACGTTTAGGACTTGCTCAGAACATCTGCCACAGGATTGTGCTCTAAAGTAATGTACACAGCCTGAAGAGTTAACTGATAACTGAGAGCCACTTCCAAAGCCTGAAGTGCCATCCTGCAGAGGAGGAAAGCTTTCATGCCCCCTTGCTTGTTGACATACCAGATCACTGTAATGTTGCCTGTGTCCACCTTCAAGGGGCCTAGAGAGAACATGAGGTGAAAAGCCTGAAGGGCCAGAATCAGAGCCCTCATCTCTTTGATGTTGATATGGTCTAACTGCTGGTGGGGAGGCCAAAGATCCTGAACTTTCAGGTAACCCAGAGAAGCACCCGACCCCACGTCTGAGGCATCAGTGAATAGATCTTGATAAGGGACTGGCGGCTGAAAGGGCCAGCCCAGGCTGAGAGTGAACTGTCAAATCCACCACTCAAATTCCTTCTTGATACAAAGAAGGAGAGACACCATGACAATCAGAGGGTGACAATGCTACAACCAAACTGACGTCAGGTACCACACTGAAATTTACACATGTGCAGCCTAGCAAGAGGAAGCATTGGAGAAGAAGTGGCAATGAAACCCAGGATCCGAAAAAAGTCCCTGCCTGTTATCAGCATCAGGGGAAGAACAGACTGAAGAAGGCTATCAATGACAAAACCTTTAGAGGAAGAAGACTGGCCAACATAGGCACTGTCTGAATCCTGCAACCCAGATAGACATGATCCTGAGAGGGAGTCAGGATGGACATTTGGAAGTTGATAGTAAACCACAGACTTTGAAGATGAGAGATGGTGAACTGCAGATTTCTGCAACAATCGACTAGGAGAAGGCACCTGAAGCAACAGGTCATCTAGATAAGGAAAAATCTGAATGCCTTGGAGCCTGCAGAAGGTGATCACAGGAGCTAGACATTTTGTGAATACCCTTGGGGCAGTAGAGAGACCAAAGGGCAAAGCAGAGAACTGAAAATGCGAGGAAGACACAGAAAGATACTAACTTCTTGAAGAGAGGGTGAATAGGTAAGCATCTTTCAGATCCAGGGACACCAGGAAAGCCAGGAGTAATAAAAGAGAAAATCAAGTTTAAAGAGTACGCATTCGAAAAGATGGGATATTCAGAAATGTGTTGAGTCAGAAGAGATCCAAAATAGGTCTCCAAATGCCCTCCTTTCAAGGAACCAGGAACATCCTCAAATAAAAACCCCATCCCTCTTGGGAAGGGGTGCAGGTTGAATGGTTTCTTAGTTCAACAGGGACCCTAGGACCTCAGGGAAATGAGAAAGTTGCTACAGAGGAGGCTGAGGAATCCCTCAGAAAGGGGTAAGAGACTTCCATACCATGACGTAACCCTGAGGGATAATAGAAAGAACCAAAGAGTCAGTAGTGATGAGATGCCAATGTGGAAGACAAAGAGAGAGCTGAAGGGAAAAAGGAACCTGTGCTAAAGGCGGGGGGGGGGGGGGGGGCAACTTGTCAAAGAGTAGCAGGCTTATCAGATAAAGGAGGCTTCTAGGCCACATAAATCTGAGACTTCTTAGCAGGGGGGGGGCTCCCACTATTCCTGCTCTTATGTCAGGATTGCCTGCAAACAAAATCAGACCTAGAAGGATAATTCCTCTGGAACTTAGGGCTAGGAGAGACAAAAATATGTTTAAGGTCTTGCAAGGCTTTGCTCTTCTCTTGAAGAGACTTAAACAAGTCTGCAGCTGAAGACCCAAAAAGCTGAGTATTATCCAAAGGAGCATCCAATAACTTGGCCTTAATATTCTCAGGTAGGGACTGGAGACAAAGCCAAGAATAATGCCCCATGATGGACCCAAAAGCTGCAGACCCAGAAGAGGTATAAACAGCAGTATCATAGCTGCACTTACTAGAGTAGTGAGCAACTTGAGAAGCAGAACTCAAAAAAAGACAAGGCAGAGGATTTGCCATCAGAATCAGAGAGGGTAGAGAACTTGACTAGCCTGAGCCAGTAAGGCCAGAGTATACCTGGTCATGTGGGTCTGATAATGAATATTCCTAAAGGCCATAGTAGAAGCAGTGTCAATCTTCTTGCCAGTCCTCTCCATTGCCCTGCTATCCTTATCTGAAGGCAAAAGTTTAGACGAGGGCAAAAGTTTAGATGACTTTTCAGGAGAGAGTGACACCACAGCAAGATCAGCAGAAGGACACAAATAAAAATTGACAATCCAAAGGAACCTTATAGAACCTATCAGGTTTCTTAGGAGCAGGAGGTTGAGAATCAAAAGACTGGGAAGCAGCAATGAAAGTATCTAACAAGGTAGCCAACACAGGAGGAACTGCAGAAGGTTTAGGAGTGTTAACCTGAAGCAACTTATAATATCTTATCTGAATATCTGACACTTCAGAAGAATCCCACTTAAAGAATCCCATGATTCTGGCTATTGTACCCACAAAGGACAATTCCTCGAAAGGAGACTCAGGGTTAACAGATTCCTCATTATCAGAACCGTAAGCTAAAAGTGAAGACATCTGAGAGGAATAGTACAAAGAACTCTCACCAGACAGGGAATCCTCATCCAAAGAATCTGGTTCCCTGCACTGTTTAGAAGGGGTCATGGTCTAAGGAGGAGCAGGGACTGAAATCTCTTGAAGAGGCTTCAGGTCATTAGGTCAGAGAAAAAGCCCTTAGTAAACTCCTGCCATTCCCTTTGAAGTTTCATAAGAGAAACTGAAACATGCTTCAGATTTTGTCTTTTCTTAGAAGGGGATATTGGCTCTAATAAATGTCAGAGGTTCTGACCCATGGTGAGATTCAAGAAGGGAACCCAGGATGTCCTCCCTGACCAATATCTGTGGAATCCCTCTAGGATCTTCTGAGATAAGCAACTACAGTTCCCCCTCGATGTCCAGCGCAGACACAGAGGACTCAGAGGACATGCAAAAAGACAGATCCAGGCTGGCCACCAGCAGGGTCGTGACAGAGGAATCCAGTATAAACACCAAATGATCTACAGAGCTATCACCTGCTTCTAGGGGGACATCTGGTGGGGGCTGGACAGCTGAAGAGTCCGGACAAGACTTCTTGGCCTTCTTCTTACCTAACAGGAGTATCTCAGGGTTAAAGGATTCTGCCATTGTACCCTGGGCCAACTGCCTAAGCCATTGTTTTTCCAGATAAATGGCCAGAGAAGACAAATGGCTTCTGACCATCTTAGGCAAATATGCCTTACAGATACTACAAGAGGTATTGTCATGGCAAGCACCCAAACAAAAAAGACACTGTTTGTGATGATCCTTATGGAGAATCCACCTCCCACACTGACATTTCCCCCTCTTGAATGACATGACCCGCTAGGTAGTGATAAAATACAATATCAAAGAAAGTTAAGAAAAAAATAAATAAATAAATAACCCCAACGGAGCAGTTATCTAGTGTTGCAAAATACAGTACAGCAACAAAAGCTCCAAACCAACTGGCAACAACACTGTTTGAAATGACGGCAAAAGAAGTTCTGGGTAGTTGCATCCATAAGTCTCTTTTATGCCCTACATTCTATGCTGGGAGCATAAATGCAATGCATGGCACAAATGAGATCTTTTAATCTGATGTACACTGCTCGAGCATCAGGCTGACAGAATGAGACATCTCTTATGTTTAGGAATACTGCACCAGTGATATAGAAGTACATCATGCTCTCCATTCATTAGTTTCAGAAAATAATGAAAGATCCTTTCGGTGCTTGTCAAGTGTTATTAAAATAATGGTTTAGTATAAGGTAGACAAAAAAAACACTCGCAGACTCAGTGCTCTTATATTGCAGTCCTTTACATTGGATAATAAAGTAACATAATCTGCCTACAAGGATTGGATTACACCTTCACTGAGTCTGTCAGTGATTTCTTGTCTACCCTAGACAAAACCATTATTTTAATAATGTTTTTTTAGATTTGATCTTTAGTTTTATTTAGCTTAATTAGTTCTTCTATTACACTAGCAGAAGGACACTCTCCATTAGGCTCAACCATAGATAGATAGATAGATAGATAGATAGATAGATAGATAGAAAGATAGATAGATAGATAGATAGATAGATAGATAGATAGATAGAAAGATAGATAGATAGATAGATAGATAGATAGATAGATAGATAGAAAGATAGAAAGATAGATAGATAGATAGATAGATAGATAGAGAGATAGATAGATAGATAGATAGATAGATAGATAGATAGATAGATAGATAGATAGATAGATAGATAGATAGATAGAAAGATAGAAAGATAGATAGATAGATAGATAGATAGATAGATAGATAGATAGATAGATAGATAGATAGAGATGTGTGTGTTTAATGAAAAATTATTCATATCCATCTTATTTAATGTAATATTTCCAATGTCTTGATGTTACAGATTATACTCTGTAAGGTGGTCTCAGAGCACATCATCTAATATTAATAGACTGGAGGTCTGGGGCAGGAAGTAGTCATAAATGAAGGAGGAGGAGGAGAAGTATTTGCAAAATTCCAGAAGGCAGCAGAAACTAGTTATGCAAACTGCTGTCACATTGACAAGCTGCATGTGCAATTCTATATCATACAGAAGTAACCCACACTCCTAGCATCACACCAGCAGTAAGTTGCAGTTTTAACTTTCACTTTGCTCTCCTTAAATTCTAGACTATAATGTATGATTGCAATTCGCGTGGGTTTCCTCCGGGTGCTCCGGTTTCCTCCCACACCGCAAAGACATGCTGTAGGTGAATTGGACACTCTAAATTGGCCCTAGGTGTGAGTGTGTGGGTGTGTGTGCCTTCTGTGGAAGGTTGGGCGCCGGGCTGGCAACTCGACACCGTAAAACTCCACTGCCAATCATGAGCGGACAGGTGATCCGCTGTGGCGACCCCTAACCGGGAAAAAGCCGAAAGAAGAAGAAGAATGCATGATTGCAATACAGTTCATCTTCACCCAAGTTCACCTTCACTTAATTTTGGAAAAAAGGCATGGAAAACTCTTTCCTCGAAGCCAGAAAACTAAATTTGAGTTACTTTTTTATTATATTATATTACATTATCTATTATTATTTTATTATTTCAAGATCCTTGACTGCATTATCATTTTGAGGTAGTGTATTGGCTATATTCTACACTGAGCAAGAGAGTTGTTCATCAGATGTGGCAGTACTACACATGTTTGTATAATTTTAGCCCTTATTCTGCATATTTTTTGTTTACAAGGGTTAGTTCTTGCAGTGATGAATGGGTATCAGAAAGAGATTTGACCACAGCAAATAATTTGCTGTCATCTGCAAACGTAACCAATCAAAGATTTGATTCCTGGTCTAAAGATTAGAGACGTAGATGCCAAAATGGGGAGGGGGTACTGTACTCTAGAACACACAACTAATTATCTTCATACATATTGAGGAGGTGCCTGATCTTTCAGTAAGTTTGCCATCTGCCTCTCTATGGATGGGTCTATTTTTTAATGTATTATTTCTTTTTGACTAGATTAGTCCCACTAGCCTAGTGGCCTCACCTGAAGTGGTATTTCTAATACTAGGGGAAATTTGGCCAGGGTATTGGGAACTTTCCCCTATTCTTTTCTGGTACATTTTGTGAGCGACGGGCCAGGAGGTAGTCACATTACAGCATGGAAAATAATGGAGTCTGCTGAACATTTTTCTGACAAAGATGTGGTTCAGATTACTAAGCTTGATGAAGTAAGGATTATCAAATGACAAAGTGATTAAATTATTGAAAAAAAAAAAGAACCTGATAGTTGACAGCTGCTTCTTGAGGTCAAATAGTTGATCAGTCTGCTGTTCTGTGTAAGAGGATGAAGGTCAGAGTTCAAGCTTTGACTCAGTTTATACCACATTGTCTGCATCTATAGGTAAAGACCTGGCTGATCCTGAGAACAGAGTTTCTCCTAGAACATATTTATATGTGGTTAAATCTACTTCTAGGAGTTCTTTTATTTTACAATGTGCAAGGAAACTACCTACCTATCTAAAACACTATTTAAAAATGCTAAAATACTAAAATTGTTAACAAATACGTAGTTTGGGGCATTATTATTTCTGCTAAAGAAACATTGGTTTTAATTCATGTTGATAAAGACTTGTTTTGCAAAGTTACCTTTGAAACATTCCTGTTTGCTGAAGACTTTGTGGTTAAATGTGACTTGAAGAAACTTTATACTCCCTGGGTATAGTATGATATTGTAGGTTTAAATATACAGCCATCATCATTTTGTAATTTAGAATGGCTGATGTAGATCTGGCTCAGACTCAGTCACATTTTCAACATCATGATATTATGTGATGGATATAAAAAATTATATGACAATAAATTTGGACAGGTGCCTGAGAAATCTGAGTAATTTTGAAAATGTCTAAAAGATGGTTTGTGCACATTCCTAGTGTGAATACTGTTTCTGGTTATGGGCCTTGTGTATTATAATGGGCAGCCTAAAACTTGCTTTCATTGTAACTCTTGTGAACATTGAATATAAACTTGTCCCAAGAGGAAATATGATCAGTGTGGAGAATTTGGGCATAGCATACATAGCTGCAAAACATTTTGCATGGAATGTAAGAATACTGAGCACTTTTGGTTTGACGTTCCTCAAATAAAATTGGTAGAGAAACAATGTAATTTGCCTAGTAATCCCACAGTCTGACTGAGCACTATAAGTACATCAGAGGTACAAACAGATGTTCAGAGTGCTGTAAGCAAGGACATTGATATAGGAGAGCAACTTATTCATAGCACAGATGTTATAGTGATGAGAGTAAAAGACTTAGTCAGATTGATTCTGCTTCTTTAGAAATAGGGGTTAGTGATATCAAAGATAATGATTTTCATTCTGTTGGTAAACATATAAAAATGGAAACTGAAGAGGTGTACAACACATTCTGCAAAAAGTTCTAACTTAGCTGTGTGCTTTCATAACGTTAGTAGTGTAATTAATGAAAAACAGTGTTTAGTTGTTCTAGAAAGCTGCAAGACTGTTAATGCAGATATTTGGATCTCCATTCATAGTTTACTAAGCAACAATAACAGACACAAGCCTTGTGGGGACATAATATTGTATAGTCATTAACACAAGGTTTAGGCAGTGTTAGGACATGTTTGTATTAGATGTTCATAAGAGCCACAATGAAAGCAGGCTGTCCCTTATAATGCACAAAGGCCCATAACCAGAAACACTAATCACATTAGGAATGTGCACAAACTGTGTTGTAGACATTTTCAGAACTGCTTAGATTTTCCAGACCAGTTAACACAATATTTAAGATCTTTGCCTACCATGTACAAGGTACAAGGTTCAATACCAGTTTCCAGCCAATTGCTTGCATGAATTTGCATATTCTCCCTCTGCCTCTATGGAGTTCCTCCCACCTCCCAAAAATATGCTGAGGGTTTCCACCTCAAACTCACCCAATAATAGAATTGTAAACAGCAGCACAGACTCCAGATGGTGCCTGTAAGGGGAAAGAGTCATACTGGGCATTAACTACAATACGCAATATCCTTTAGATAGGAGAACAGACTACATGCTGTTTCAGGGCTAGCCGCTAGACAGTGTAAAAAAAAAAAAAAAAAAAAGAAAGAAATTGGCTCTAGGTGATTCAGTCATGTTGACTGATGTTGTTAAAATGTGCACGGGTAGTTAATGGTGATAAGTAGGTTGAAGACCTAGCCTACTATGACCTATGCCAGGGACTCATGCTAACGGTGGGAGAGGTGTATACGCCTGTATTGGCCAGTGCGTTCCTGCCATAAAGCACAGGTCAATAAGCTGCTGGCTGGATGGCATGCAGTTGCACAGCTTGGGTTACCTAGGATTGCTCTGTTGATTGAAAGATGGATGTAAAACCAATGAACCTGTCAAACATGAACTAAGAATTGCTATACTCAATGTAGGTTCACTGACAAGGATAGAGGTTAGAGGTGGATGACATGATGATAAGGAGGAGGCTGGACATACTATGCATCTGGGAGACAAGATGGAAGGGCAGGGCAGCAAACCCACTTGGCTTGGGGTCCAGAGTCTACTACACATGAGAAGGACAAACTAGAAATGATGTGGGAAGTGTGGTGAGGTAGAGGCATCAGAAGACAGTGAAGGATGTCATCAGAATTAGTGATAGACTCATGGCAATCAGACTCCAGTCCTAAATATAGGGCAGTATTCATAATCTCAGTCTATGCTCCACAGTAGGGTTGTGATACTGAGAAAAAGTCTACATTCAGACAGCAGTTGCAGGACCTAATCGATAAAGCAGAACAACATGAATTGGTGTTGATAATGAGTAACCAGAATGCACATACTGGGATTATCAGAACAGGATACGACTGCCTGGGTCTACATAGTTTGGCCAATAGGAATAAAGATGTAGAGGCCATTCTAGACTTCTGTCTGGCAAACAGCTTGATTGTGGCCAACATACAGTTCAGCAAAAGAGAAAGTCACAAGATCACATACAAAAGTGGCCAACATGCAACTCAGGTAGACTTCCTCTTAGTAAAGAAAGGGCATGAAGGTAGTATCAGTGACTGTAAAATCATCACCAGTGAAACAATCAGCCCACAGTATAAACCACTGGTTGCCACAATCAGCTTCAAGCAGTGGTCACTGAAGGCTTTAAGGGCAACAGAGACTAAGCTGAAGACCTGGAAGTTAACTGGAAAGAAAGCACAGGAGTTCAAGGAATTAGTCAGGGCACTAGCACCTCAGGAAGAAGAGGAAATAGGTGGAGTTGAAGAAGAATGGCAGTGCCTCAAAGTAGCATATGCGAGGACTGCAGCAAAGGTATGTGGCTAAGCCAGGTATGGAAACAAGGTACATAAGGAAAGCAGGTGGAGGAATGCAGAAGTCCCAGAAGTCATCAAAAGATATGCATCTGAACCAGATATGGAAGCAAGATACATAAGAAAGGCTGGTGGTGGTATACTATCACAGAAGACAGAATGAAAATATTATGATTTAACAAAATATGTAGTGAAAGGAACTAAAGCAGAAATCTACCTTTATCTGAGTAAAAACATAAAAAAGAAATTTTATCAATGGATCATATACAATGTACTGATGGATCATATCTACAAATGCAGGAAGATATTAATTCTTTTGCAGAGCATTATGTGATCAAAATGTATGAAGCTAAGCCAGTCTCTCCCAACTATTTCAGCATCTAGCGATGCTACTTTAATTAAACCTATAGTAATGGAGGAATTAGTGCATCAAAGAACATTATCGTCAATGCTTATTCTGGTTTAGATAGCGTACCCATTTTGTGCTTATACTTTTAAGCCATTATTTCAGAAAAAGATTTTTTAGAGGTGCTTAATAAATATTTACAGTTTGGTATAAAAGACACTCATTTGAGCGACTATTTTGAAATGTATTTATGTACAAGAAAGGAGAATGGTCATTATTAACTAACTGGAGGCTGTTAACTCTTATTAATACTGATTACAAAACTTTTTGTAAAATAATTTCTGAGAGATTGTTAAATGTTACTATGAAAGTTTTTCACCCAGGTATATTTGCAATATGTGGAAAGCATGTTAATGGTGTCTTGCTTTTATTACAGGAGATAATTTCCAACATACAACAAATACATAGTTTACTACTATTGTGTTATATGTCAAATGCTTCTATACTACCTGTGTTACAGAATCTTTATGGAAATTCTTGGGCTAGGCTATTACACAATGTATACTTCAGACAAATAATTCCAGTGTACAGAGGAGTTAAACAATAGCCTGCCCCAGTGGTTTATTATTTTGTTTACTTATAGGTTCATAGGTGTTTATTAGGCTAATGACCACAAGGGCCTTTTTAAGCCTTGCCATGTATCCCAAATCTTTGACAAGGTCTGGTATCCTTGATAAGTGTAAGTAGGAGCTTGGGAGGTGAAACATTTACAAGAATGAGGAAACATTTGCAGGCTACCTCTGTCCTTTAGAGACATAGGTGCCAAACCAGGGATGAATTTTCTGCTCCCCACCCAGTTGTCCAAGTTACACTTCAATTGATTTAGGGAGGACCTCTGCTTTACATGAATAGGATGCCTGTTCCAGAGATGGGGTAGTCTATAGAATACAGACCTGTATCTCCAGCAGGTCTTATTTATATTACATTGAAAGTTTAAGCCTTTAGAATGAGTAATTCTGGTGCTGTTTGTTTTGCAGATATGCAGAAGGTCCATCAGAGTGGGGTTTGACAATGCCTTGCATGCCAGGCATAAATCTCCCACCAACAGCCTGTAAGAGATAGAATCCAGGGATAGGGAATTGAGGCAGTCTGCATAGGGCATGTTGCTTACACCCTGTATTCTCTTAGTGAGGAATGTCTGTGGACATTCCAATTGTTGGATATGCCTGGTTAGGTATATACTAAAGGGGGCCTTGTACTCAATGATAGGTCTGATGAATGCAGAATGCAGTTGAACAATGACTTTCATGGACCTAGATGCCATTGTTATGAAGACTATTATTATACAGTGCTCTAGTTACTGCTTACCTTCACCAGTAACTATTATACCTGATGTACCCCTTACAATCCTTTATTTCTTACACTGATTATTGAAATATTATTGCTAATATTGAAGTTTAGTGTTTTTACATAAAATCTGGAGATTAAATCAAATATTGTGGCTTTATTTTTCAGCACAGAGAAGTGTAAAGGTTTCAGTGTCTCTTCCATAATTCATACTATTGCTTTCCAAGTGTATACATACAAATATTGGGTGTATTATATGGGAACGAGACAAGCTATTTGAAACAATGGGATGAGATACTGTATACTGCTACTAACATAGTTACTCAATGGAAAATTTGTCCCTTATCATATCAGATAATAAGTGCATTTGTTACACTCTGTTATTGTAGGCACAATAGAACATGTAGGTAATGTATACCCTTTTCCAAAAGAAGGGAAAATACCTTCAAGAAATATGTTTTAATTTCCTGTAGGGATGCAGATTAAAGCCCATAAAAAAGAGATAAGACTATTGATAGTGGATTAGGCATATATAACCCAGTTGTATTTCTTGCCGCCTTACATTTTATTGGATATTAAGGAAATTATTGCTGAAGAATACTGATATACTTGGTAAATTCTTATGAGTTAGATATAATAGTAACGGCCAGCAATAAGTTCCAATGCTTTATTCCAACAAAAGATGGAGATAAAAATGCCCCAAAATGCAATCCAACATTAGTTTATCAAACCGGTTTCGGCATGAAGCCTTCCTCAGTGAAACTAAAAAATAATAAATGCCAACCTAGTTTAGAACACACTTAATATATAGTGTGATACATGATTAGTCAACCAATCAAGTTGTTTATTATAATGATGGTTTATATAAAACCATTTACTTCCCTGAATCCACACTTAATACTAATACCAAAAAAATATAATAAAATAAAAATAAAAATAGCAACAATAGAGTAGTAATACTATCAGTAGTTGCCATAAAGAATAGGGACAAAAATATGGGTAAGTATATCCAGATCATTAGTCATATAGAAATCAATGACGTATCAAAGGCTTGGGATATCATATTAACCAGTCATATTAAATTCAACAAAAGTATATGATGCTAAAAAATGGTATATATGGAAAATATCTCCTATGGTCTAGGTCAAGAGAAATTAAACTATATAGAAAAAGTGCAGTTGAGCACAAAAATATAGTATAATATGTTATTGTTTTATTAAATACTGATAAACATCCGTGAGCCAGTGGTATTGTGTACCAATAGGACAACAACACCCAGAAGAACTATACTTCATAAGTGATCATTAAGACCTGGAGAAAACAAGGCTCCAAGATGAAGTATCCAGTATTTCTCTTTAAAAGTAAGTGCATTCTCCCAACCCTGTTGATGACTTCTGTCCCCCACTATTCGATCTATGACAGTAAACATGAAATTAGCTGTAGGGTGTTTCAGTGTATGTTGATATAAGGCATTTGTAGTTTTCTTATTCCTGATATTGCTCCTATGTTCACCAATCCTAATCCTAAGTGAGCGTGATGTTTTGCCTACATAAAAGGATGAACAATGACATGTGGCAAGATAAATTACCCAGCTGCTAGAACAGTTCCCAAAAATTCTTAAGTCATACACTTTACTGGTGTTGGCACTAGTAAACTGTTTGGTTTTGTTAACCTGGTTACAGGACATGCAATGTCCACATGGAAAAGTGCCCACCAATTCATTTCCACTCATGGTCAATTGTTTATATTTTTCTCCCCCACTGTCATGGTGTTTGTAATGTGAAAAGATAGAGCCTAGTGTTTTGCCCCTTCTGTATGAAAATTGACACCGATGGCCCAGTTGCTGCCTAAGATAATCATTAGCAAGCAGGATATTCCAATTCTTGTTCAAAATGTTTCTGATAATCTGGTGGTTTCTGCCATATGTGGTTACAAATTTCAAGACACCATCCACTTTATTGGCATTGTGACTCTTATATTCCAATAACTGTGTTCTAGATTGTTTATCCGAGCATGTTTTGGCTGATATGATATCAAATGGGCGACATCCCCTGTCCAGAAATCTTTTAGTTAGGTCCAAACTGGCATCATCATAATCCTCCAATGAAGAGCTGATACGTTTCATCTGAAGAAACTGGGATTTTGGAATATTGTGGACAGTGTGGCGGGGATGCATACTAGATGCATGTAATAGTGTGTTATATTCAGCATATTTCCGATGTATCTTAGTACCCAATGTATTGTCAGGGTTTCTATAGACAGTGACATCCAAAAATTCAATAGATGTTAAATTGCTGTTAACAGTGAATTCAATACCCCAGACATTACTATTGAGGTAATCAACGAATTCTTGAAGATATTCAATATCTGCCCGCCACACCATCCAGCAATCATCCAGATATCTTCGCCAGATGTCCATTTCGACCAAATAGATGTTGTGTGATGTATCATATATCAAACATTCTTCTAGGTAAGCCATAAACAGGTCAGCATAAATTGGAGCAAAGGATGCTCCCATAGCGGTGCTCTGTAGTTGCCAATAGCATTCACCTTGAAAGTAAAATATGTTTTTGTTTAGAACATGCTCGGACATACAAATGAGTAATGTATTAAAGCCAGGTGGATATAGATTGGTCCTATCAAGCCAAAACTGAAGTGCTTGTAATCCTGCCCAATGAGGAATACTTGTAGATTTAACATTCAGTGTACATAGTAACCAATCAGATTCAATTTGTGTCTCCTCTATAATCTGCAAGAATTGTGTTTTGTCTTTAATCCTTGCTCTAACATGAGCTAGAAGTGGTTGCAATTGTTGTGTAAGGAACACTGATAGTGGTTCCGTAAGTGAACCATGACCAGAAACAATCGGTCTTCCTGGTGGGGAAGTCAAAGATTTATGTATTTTTGGTAGTAAATATAATACTTGTTTGCATGGGTACTTAACCATAAGATGTTTTGCTGTGTTAGCTGATATTATCCCTTCTTCGACCGCATTGTGCAAAAATGCATCAATCTCCTTTTTGAATATAGGAGTAGGATCTATGCCCATATACATATAACATTTTGAATCCGACAATTGTCGAAGACCTTCTTGTATGTAGTAATCCATATCCAGAATAACAACCGCACCACCTTTATCTGCCTGAAGAATAGCTATTTTATTATTATTTTTCAATTCCATTAGGGCCTTCCTTTCTGCCTCATTTATGTTATCCTGTAATATATCAAAGGTATATGGTGGAAAATGTAGTTCCCTAATCACAGCCTGTTGAAAAGCAGCTACATGGGTATTGACAGGGGGTTGAAACGTGGACTTAAGAAAACGGAATTCAGTAGGTCTTTGAGAGTTGCTGTTATCGGTATCTGAAAAAAATATTTTAAGATTAAGACAACGGCAAAACTCCAATAAATCAGTGACAGTTTGATATTGATCACAGAAAAAAACTCGGTACGAATCCCAAGCCTTTATTTAAAATCCTTTCTTGATCCAAAGTTAGTACAGTTTTCGAAAGATTGAGAACATTATTGAACCCAGTCCCATTTACTTCAATAGTACCTGAATCAACCCATCTATTGAGTCCATGTCTAGGCCTTTTTGGGTGTTTACGCCCACCTCTACGTTTGGTATCCCACCTCTACGTTTGGTATTCCTCCTAAAGGGATAGGGGCATTACTTTTCTTTTTAGCCGGTGAGCTCTCTGATGTTACACCTTCACTGTCGGTAAAAGAAGACTCCTCACCCGAGGTACTGGTATATATTTGGTCTTTACGTTTGAGAATAGGTCTAGGCCTTTTCCTTGTCCTTGCCCCACCATTACCCAATGCCATGTCTTTAAATCTAACGGACTTTTGAATTTCAAAGGGACGGCCACAACTGTAGTCAGTGACGTCCCTATTGAATTTTTTAATTTTCCTTTCCTTTGTTAACTTATCATATTGGGTTAATTCTTTAGATAAGTTCGTAACCATGGTACCATAGTTGCTATTAGACTCAAATTGTTTACATATAGTACTGAGGTCCTTGACTTCTGCTATATTCATATAAATTGTTCTTTCATAATAGTCAGCCAGTATTTTTACCAATCTCATGGAACCTTCCTGTACAGCCTCATTCCATTCCTCAGTCAGCCTCTGTTCAGATCTGCTGATCATTGGTTTTAACCTAATCCGAAGCCCCCTAGGGACTAATTTTTTAAATAAGTAGGCTTTAAATAACCTAAGGTGCCATATATTGGCACGTAATCCTTTGAGTGCTTTTTCTAAATTAAAGAAGGCTGGCTGCCATTCATCTTGAGAAAGAGAAGCATTGTCATTATTAGTGTTGTTGCTTGGGATGGAATCAAGCCCAAATCCTTTGATAGCCTCTCGATCAGCACACAACCCTTGTAAAATATTGTCCAAATCCATGGTCAGTGATTGTATAGTAAGAAAGGTTATCTAACTATAACTAAACTCAATTAACCAAAGAGACACGAGGCTGTATGGGTAGAATAAGTCAAGTGACAAGGAAGAGGCCTATTGTATTATATAGCCTAGGCCAAACCGATTAATACAAAGTAAAGTATATATAATATTACAGCGTGATTGCCAATCAATAAAATACCAGTACCTCCAAGCCCTATGTAATGTAATGTAATGTATTCAACAGAATTAGTAGGTAGCTTATAAAGAATCAAAACCCCCCAGCTACAGGTATAAAAAAATATTTGTGATATATAATATAATAGGGGGGACAATATTGATATACCCCATATATTATTGGAAATATTAGAATCCAGTAAACCTTTAATGTCCTATTGGATGTAAATATATAATTGTAGATGTAGTAAATATACCAGTGGTGTATCAAGATAAATACCACCCGTATACTAATTAACCATGCAGCCCACAACTTTCAGATAGTTGTACTCATATACATCCAACACAAGATATTATGTATACAGGAAATTTGGTGGTTATTATCAAAAGATAATACAAAATTACTAAGACTAACCACCATAAACTAGAATGTATCACAATATTATATCCTGTTTAGCATAGTAAATTGGCACTATATCCCATAAGAATAAACATTTAGCCAAGAACAAAAGATGGTATGTAATAATCATTATCTGTATCAAGTGGCTCAATTATGAATCAAAATGTTCAAGCATGTAGAATGCATAAATATAACATATGTATATTCTAATGATCATTCATAATACTCCTGAATATAAACCCATCTACTGACAGTAAATTCCACCGTATGTTAATGTATATATATATATAGAAAAAATACACATTGTCATAAATTGTCACATATAAAGGATCAGGATATCTTGTCAAAATCTTAAGTGACATGATACTGCGTAGCGAAATATAAGTTCAACAATTTCAATGGTCCTCTAAACGCAGTATGCTATCTAGCGTTTATGTAACGTATATGTAAAACATAAAAATGCATATGTAAATGATAGCGTTTAGCAAAAAATAGTTAGAATACAGCTCGAGAAGCCCATTAGTCCACTTGAAACACTGTTTCATAAAGATTATGCAACACTTCAAAAACACATATGTCATAAGTCATAGAATCATAATTGCGACCAAGAATATCCATAAATATTAATAAGCAATTGTGGTATTCATCATAATTCTGGATAAATAGTTTGAATGTCAAATACCCAAGTGCACAGCCCTATTTTGCAACTGTATTTACTTAAACAATGCCCCAAAATGAATCATATACATTATTCACAATACACGTATTAAAAAATAATGAAAATATGTCCTTCCTTTTGGTCCAATGTGAGCAGCAATATCAAAAGAAAGGGTCGCTGTAAACCCCAAACACTCCTGATGTAAAAAAAGGTTTTAGATAGACAATAGTCACTATTCACGAACCATAGCTTTACCAAATAAAGATAAATCAAATGTTCTTAGTCCCTGCTGGTAGTCCAATGTGAATTATGTTGTATATATAGTCCCGAAGAAGGCATCCTAGTAGGCCCAACATGCCTGTATTACACTCAAAGCCTGGGTAAACGATAGTCGCAATTCACGAAACATAAATATCCACAAAATCATCACATAAGTCCTCTGTTCTTGGCCCAATACTTGTAGAATGATGTAAAATGCCCAAAACAACAACAGTACCTGAATATTTGAAGACCGCGCGTATCAATTATTCCAAAAAGACGCTTCTTACTTCCACGCTGATGTACACGCTGGTATACTCATATACCTGTTCTCACTGCCCCAAGTCTGTATTAGAAGTATATCCAAAGGAAAGTGTGGATGTCAACAAAATGATGACTGCTTAGGCCAGCATTGGCAAAAAAGTTTTTGTTGTTCTATAAACGGTGAAGAATCTTCTCCTACCGACATCAAGGAACAATAACTCCCAGAGAGATCAACGCAACGTAAAGAACACCATACCCCTCACGTAGAGCTTGCACGGCCAACCAACCTTGAAGAAAACACAAACGGCCAGCAATAAGTTCCAATGCTTTATTCCAACAAAAGATGGACATAAAAATGCCCCAAAATGCAATCCAACATTAGTTTATCAAACCGGTTTCGGCATGAAGCCTTCCTCAGTGAAACTAAAAAATAATAAATGCCAACCTAGTTTAGAACACACTTAATATATAGTGTGATACATGATTAGTCAACCAATCAAGTTGTTTATTATAATGATGGTTTATATAAAACCATTTACTTCCCTGAATCCACACTTAATACTAATACCAAAAAAATATAATAAAATAAAAATAAAAATAGCAACAATAGAGTAGTAATACTATCAGTAGTTGCCATAAAGAATAGGGACAAAAATATGGGTAAGTATATCCAGATTCTTATGAGTTAGATATAATAGTGTCTGGAATACTGCAATTTCTAAAAATCTAGAGATTGTAGGATCCTATTTTGCTAGACAATACTATTCTAAACATTTAGAATGGAGAATTGATCTTAAGAATATTTTGCCTCATAGGAAATTGTGGTATGAATCTATAAAAGATAGATTTTATTATATTACCCATGGCATACCTCTCAACTACAAAACAAAACATCCAGCACCAGGGGTGAACATAACTCCAGTTTAATGTGGCAGCTCCAAAGTAAGAATAAACACAGACCAGTTTCGGCAAAGATTAGCCTTCCTCAGTGCTATTATCATAAAGAGCACACACAAGGAGTTCAAATGATAAACCTAATTACAATACAAGCATCTTATTGGATAATCAACTTAACTCATTCAGGCCAGGTTTAAACAAACCCCCCAACCTGATATTCCAACTAGATTCTTTTTTATTTAACATAGTATGCCAACCAGTTTTGGACATTCTATTCCCTGTAACCTTGTCAATAATAATGAATTTGAACTGGGCAGTAGTATGGGTCATAGCATGTTTAAATAATGAACTGGACATCCATTTATTTGTTATGTCACTGAGGTGCTCAGAAATCCAAACCCTCAGTGACCTGGAGGTTTGCCCCACATAAAAGCAGAGCAAGAGCAAGTAGCTAAATATATGACCCAGTCAGTACTGCAGTTGCCAAAACACAGAATATCATAGACTTTCGAAGTATTGCTGCTGGTGAATGCTTTGCTTTTAAGTACATGGGTACATGCTGAACAGTGACCGCAGGGTGTGCACCCTACCATTTTGTTTCCAAATAATGTGACCTGCTGTGTGTTAGAGGGCATCTTGTGTTTGTAATGATTAAAATAAGAGCCCAACGTGGGACCTCTCCGGTATGAGAAGAGACATTTCAAAGAAAGAAACTCACAAAGCTTATTATTGGCCATAAGAATGTCCCAATGGTGGTCAATGATCTGCCTAAAAGTGTTGATGTTCTGCCCAAAGGTGGTAACCAAATGGGCCGGCTCAACTTGATTATTGTCCTTAGAGGTGTGTTGGTATTGTAACAAAGAAGATCTGGGTTGCTGTGAGGCAAATTGACTAGCCTGACTAATGTTATCAATATCATATCCTCTGTGGAGAAATCTGTTTTTCAAATCCTGTTTTATAGTAATCTTAAGAGTTCTCAGAGGAACAAATGCATCTTATCCTTAGAAATTGGGATTTGGGGATGTTGCAGATGATGTGTCGAAGGTGATGACTGCTGGCATGAAGTAAGATATTCTATTGGGGATGTTTATGAAATACCTCAGTCCTAAGTGTATGATCAGCCTTCCTAGTAATAGTGAAATCCAGAAATGTAATCTGGTTGATGTAATTTAACGTGAATTGGATGCCCCACTTATTCTCATTGAGATACTGTACAAATTCTGCTTCACATGTTACATCCCCCCTACACACACACACACACCATCCAGCAATCATCCAGATAACACTGCCAAATATCAGTTTCATCAAGATATAAATTGTGGTCAACATCATAAATAAGTTGTTCCTCTATGTAACCCATAAAAAGGTCAGCATAGATGGGGGAAAAAGAAGCCCCCATACCGGTACCTTTCACCTGGCAGTAACATTTGCCATTGAAATGAAACACGTTCTTAGTTAACACATGTTCTGTGAGACAGACTAGTAAGGTGTTAAAGCTGGGTGAATATAAATTAGCCTTATCCAGTCAAAATTGAATGGCCCCCAACCCAGCCCAATGGGGGATGCTGGTATATAGGGCGGTCACATCTAATGTGCACATTAGCCAACTAGAATCCAACTGTGTATCCATAACAATCTGTAAACATTGGGTGGTATCTTCTATCCTGGCCCTGACCATTGATAAAAGGGGTTGTAAATATTTAGTAAGAAATGCAGTTAAAGGTTCTGTAAGTGACCCCCCCTGCCTGATACAATTGGCCTCCCCAGTGGTTTGGATAGATCTTTATGAATTTTGGGCAATAAATAAAGGTATTGATATTGGGGATCAGATACAGTCAGGTGGTACAAAGTTTGCTTGTTAATGATACCTTCTTCCAGGGCAAAGTTCAGGAATCTGTCTATTTCCTGTTTAAATTTTGGTGTTGGCTCTAATGGCATGTGCATCCAGAATTGGCCATTAGATAGTTGTCTTTCGGCCTCTGCCAAGTACATTAGCCAGTCCATAACCACAACCACCCCACCTTTATCAGCTGGTAATATGACCAGATCATGGTAATCCCTGAGCTTGATTAACACCTGTTGTTCCTGCTTTGTAAGGTTATGTTTGATGTTGGTAAGAAGAAATTTGTTAAAGTGCAAGTCCTTGAGCACACAGTCCTTAAATATAGCAATGTGTTTGTCCATGGGTGGCAGGAAAGAAGATTTCCAGAAATGAAAATCAATAGATCTTTGAGCTTGAGTACCATTCACAAAAAACAGTCGTAAATTCAACAATCAGCAGAAATTTGAAACATCATTGGCAAATGTATCCTCATTGACAAACCAGGGACAAAACTTAGACCCTTATTTAGTAATTTATTTCAATTTCAGACAGTGAGTAGGTGGAAATATTATGCACATTGTTTGTGTTTCTTAATTAAATCCAAAAGATGTTGAATGGTGTTTACAGGACCGGTGTTTTCTGCCACATCTGTGCCTACCCCCTAAAGAGTCAGTACTTGGGCGTCTTCTAGCTACCGGTGACTCAGAAGTGGGGGTGAGTTCAATATCAGTGGCAGAGGATGAATCATCCCCTGAAGTGCCACTTCGCCCATTAGGGCCTCTTTTAAGTATGGACCGAGGTCTATTTCTTTTAAAAACTGGTTTGGTCTTATCCTGCTCAATAAATCTGACATTTTTTTATAACCCAAAAGGTTTCCCTCTCATAATCTGTGATGTCAGGGTTAAATTTATGGGACTTCTTAGTTTTGAGTTGTTGCTCTAAGGTGAGTAAATCCTTGGCCAGTTGGTTAAGATACTTGCCAAAAAAGGTTCCCCTTCAAAACGTCTTACCTCCTCACATATAGTTTTAACTTTACGGATGAATCTATCTATTGTCCACTCATAATATGGAATGAGGACTTCAACAAAGGCCATGGATGCCTTATGCTGGGCTTGGGCTCATTCATCTAGTAACAAATCATCTGCCTAACTCACCAATGGCTAAAAACCAGATATGACTGAATAAAGGCAAATACAGTGCTCTTTATGATAATGGCACTGAGGAAGGCTAATCTCTGCCGAAACCAGTCTTGCTGTTTATTCTTACTATGGAGCTGCCACATTAAACTGGAGTTATTTTCACTCCTGGTGTTGGATGTTTTGTTTTGTGCTTGATTACATTGGTATAGTCTGTGTACCTGCCATACTTGCGGATTTCCTTGTGCAGTATTGACTATACCTCTCAACTATCCAGATTTTTGCAGAATGTCATATATTGTTGCCTCATATTTTAGTCTGTTCCTTAAAAATGTAGTTTTCTGGCAAATCACAACAAGATTTATATCTCAAGGACTTTTATTTGGAATGAAATGCAGTCAGACACCCATTACATTTGTCAGAACAAACCTTGTATAAAAATAGTACACATTCTCTCATCTGCCTAAAAAATTATGGCACAGTGTAGCAGAAGGGGAGGGAAATTCGTGGCAATCAGAAAGGGAAAATGATTCATTATAAAACTTTTAACACAAATTATTTAAATAGATCATTCTACAGTTCAATTGATGGAGATTTTGTCAAAGAAAGGTGGTTGGGGCAGCAGATCTTAACTTACAAAAGTATACAGTTGGTAGGAAGATGAGATTGGAAAGTTAGTACATCCTTCTGTCTTAATTAACCTTTCAGAATGCGCAGACAGTAGGAATATTATCTTTCTAATTACATGACTGCAGGAAACCATGTTACAAAACATAATTCAGAATGTTTTTTTAAAGGGGAATCATTTGGATTTGGAACTAATAAACTGATGCTTTTCAGGCTTAGAATGTATTAAAGGAAACTGTGTAATTTGCATACAAGGAATTTCTAACAGAAAAAAGATGCACAGTTAAAGTGATGAATGTAAATTCTTAAAGTGTCTTTTAACTGTAATAAAGACAGGGCTTTGTCAGGCAAGTTAAAACAAAAAGTAACAGCATGTTGTTTTGCCAAACTGTTACATTCTCATGGAAAAGAAAATCATTCCAAGTCCAATTATTTGCAGTCTATATGCTGTATGTATGGTTGAAAGTGTTAAAGGAGCAGTACATGTGATTCAACAACTGTTGTTCAAAATTGCCAAAGGAAGGCAAATGAAAGTGTGTCATAAATTAAAGATCATATGACTATACTGTGTGTAACAATGCTTACACATTTCTACAGTGCAGATAGTCTATTTGCTACAAGATAAAATCAATTCTCAAAAAACATATGCATCTTTTATATGTAAAATAATAAGTATTTGTGAATATTAAGCAGTTAATTAAAATGTTATAATTATCATAGGAAATGCAATAAAGAGAAGAAAAATGTCGTTTTGTGTTATCTAAAAGGATACTGGATATTTCAAAACACTCTTTATTTTGGAATTGATTTATTGCACATACATTGAGGACACAGCCATACCTCTCAACCTCTTTGCCCAAGAAATCTTGATAAAACCTAAAAATAGTGGAGGGGGCAAATGCCCAAAAATAGGGACAGCTTTTAAATATTGCTCTTATAAACTTAGAAATTTGTTGCAATAACATAATTTGTGTTAACATGCATTTTCTGTGGGACACAAACTCTGAAACTCAAGTGTATGTCATTATTTAGTGACTCAAATCCTGAGTGATTTGCCAGAAAATCAGAATTTTATGATGAACAGACCAAAAATATGAGATGAAAATCTGGACATTTTGTGAAAATCCGGACAGTTGAGAGGCATGGACACAGCTGAGAGAATCTTAATTTCTTTGTGAGAACTGAATTTGCTGACCTAAAAGGATAATAATTAGCATATGGATTATATGCTTATACACAGAGATTTTAGTGGGACATTCTAAATGGATTATATATAGGACATCTATCTTAAAAATACAAAAAGGTTATGAATCTATAATTTTGGATATACCATACATTGAACTGAATATGCTGAGTGATCTAGTATAGACCATGTTGTACAGCAGTACTTTTGCCAAGAGAAAATATATGCGATTGTAATTCAAGTCCAGATGATATTTTTTTTCAGAAGCTGTTTTGATCAAAACACATTTGTTCTTATGGTCACAGAAGAATATTCCAGGTAGTCTTGAAATAGCATTAGGTTTAATTAACCAGTATTATAAAAAGGAGGAGTTTGTTCACATATATGCATTATCATATACAGTTTTTTCCCAATGTGTTTTCACAAGGTAGAGAGGGTAATTTAACAAGGCAAGCATGATTCCAAAGCTCTCCAAAGCAAGGCAATATGTAATTATGTGTAAAATGTAGGAAAAGCATCCCTGAAATCTGAGTAGAGTTAAAAACATTGCTTGACATATTTTTGTTTACTTATCCTTTGTTGACCAGAATAGACCTACTTGGCTAATGGCCTCTTTTTAGGGACACCCAAGGTAGTATTTATACTACTAGAGTAATCTGGCCTGGGTATTTGGGAACTTTCCCTACTCCTTATGACATGTGCCATGGGATCTATTACATCCATCTGAGCTACAACCTACTCAAGCAAAACTTCTATTCAAAACAAACTCAAACTGACAGGAGTGTAAGTTAGTGAAGACTGATAAGGAATGGCGAAGATGTAGAAGTATGTAGGTGTGAGCTGTGGTCCTACATCTATGGTCCATTAGAAAAGTTTTGACTTTGTAAAGAAGCCCTTTGTAAATATTATTTTTTGAACTACATGTTGAATGTTTTGATCAAATCTTAAATTTTGGTCAGTTATTATTCACAATATTTTTGTATAATGTACAAGCTCACTTAATATTAAATCATAATACTTTGATTATAAGACGAATGGTACAAATAATTTTGTGACTTAGAAATAGTTTAGAAAGCTGCAATGAGTCTTCTACTTTTGTAAAGGGTTATTGTGGATTAGCTTGGGGCTGTATGATTGAAGAAGTTGTGTATATTAGTGCTGAGTTGTCTGTACATGCTGGGTGGTAGTTTATGGACACTTTATTTATTATTATACTCAAGATAAAGATCTTAATATTCATGATTATGGCACAACTACTGTTAGTTGTTGAGGAGAAGACAGTTCTTTAGCCTGGCATACATGTTAAAGTAACTACTGACAGTACAAAAAATGGATATGAAGGCATATAAATGTGGCCAACAACAGAACAAATGCTAACAATGCTACATCTAAGGTAACTTATAAGCCATCTCACTGTATTGTTGTTTAGGCTAAGTTCACTGAGACTGTGTACTAGCATGGGATGTGAAGCAGTACCAAATGTTTTAAATATGTCTAAAATTGGGTTGCAACCATTTTACCTTGAGTTTATATTTAATTTATTCCATGTGCTCCTCAACTGCCCATCTCCTTCTCTCATGGCACCAATCACCCCCCTAGCATGTCATGAGGGAGGGAAGGTGAATGGGAAGAGCAGCTTACCACCACTATTAGCCCCTGGCTGAGGCCATTGTTAGCGGACTAAGGCAGGGTATGGATCAGAGCCAGTAATGCCATACTACTTGATCTGGCATCAGGGCTTTTCCTAAGTCATACTGTCATGCAGTGCTGTATCATGTCTGGAGGATGGGTGTGTCATTAGGCATGATCTTCAAAGATGTGAACATCCTGCATCCTGGATCAGATATGCTTCATTTATGCACACACTCAAACAGTTCAGTGTTCTCTCTGAGTCTTGGCCTCTACCAGGGCCTATTGAGGTATCTGCCAGCATGATTCTTTCTCTAGGATAGGCACACCCATCTTCTCTACTGCTTTGTCAGGCACCAAAGTTGTTAATCAAAGTGGAGTAACCTAGATTGTAGTCAGGGCTTTATCCTTGGTCATCTTGATTTATTCTCTCATGGATATAGTTTGTAAAGGATAGTAAAATTGTTTTTATGTTGTAGCCTGGAAAAAGTCCATGTTATTTTGGAACATAACTCTTTGTATTATTGTGTAGTTCATTAACTACATATGAACACATTTTTCAAGTAGTTTTGGATAGAAGAAAAAAATACTAAAGTTTTGTAGCTTGCTAATTCAAGAGACTTGTTGTCTGGATTGCTTCCAGATTTTGGGGGCTGTAGCTTCTTGAAGTGTGTGATTTATAAGTATGGATATTGAAAATATTATGGACTCTGCAGCTATTTTGAGGTATTCTATTGGTAGGTTATTTGTTGAAATATAGGTAGGTATGAGTTTTTGAATCATTTTTAATTGTGGTGGCAGGAGTTGTGCTAAGTGAGGCGGTAGCAGTGTTAATTTTTTCCCAGATGACACATTTGTCATGCTTTATATCTGTCATGCATTATCTGTTTTATCTTTGGTATTAGCCAAGGTGCAAGTTTTGTTTTGACTTTTCTGCGCTAAGGGGTAAGAGTCAAATATTGTGAGGAAGATTTTGTTAAAGTGAGCTGCTGTTTTTTGTAACAGTTCCCAGTTGCTATGATTAAAGCTAGACAAGATTTCTTTATTAAATTTCGTTTTATTTCTGACTTTTTATACTGGATGTTTCTGTGAATTTTGGTATGCTTTCATATTGCATAGATGGTTATGATCACTAATAGTGCTTGGCATAATATCTACCCAGGATAAATTTAATGGGTTCTATTGTTATTATCCAGTCTAGAATCCTTTATTTTCCAGTAACTTTGTTGATGGTACCAGACAAGTGGTCTTGCTAAGGACTAGGCTTTTCAAATATCTTATTTATTTTTATTTTGACATTTGTTGACTGGTTAGTCCAACTGGGTGTGAGCCCTTTTTCACCAGAGACCTGTCAGAAAAGCTCCAGTGATGTCTTTTTTTCTCCATAAATATACAAAATATTAATTTTCATAAATATACAAAATTTAGAGGCTATGAATAAAATAAATATACCCCAATCTGAGTGTCATAGATGCACAGAGACTCAAATATTCAAGTTGAAGTGAGATGGCTGCTTACTTTCAATAATTCGCAAAATTGAAAATAAAATGGCTACAGATTTGACAATATAGCTGGCTATCTTGTTTTAATTCCTATTGTATATGTTAATAGTCATTAAGCTGGTTCATCCTCCCATACTGGGCATCCCCAAAATGAATGTAAGAATTAACCAGTGGAACTGTCATATAGAGAGTCATATAGGTGGTTTCTGCATTAATTTACATACTAACAATGAAATGATTTCTAATGAGGTCCTAACCCTTCCCTTAATGGATAACATGAGCAGCCATTTCACCATAGGGTATACTATACCCCCTGCAAGTTAATGCTTCAGCCCACATGGTATGAGAGCTGCCATTACAAGATTGGATTCATCAAACCCCAGTGCATGCTCCTGGCTATTTCAATATACTGTAAGTCTCCACTCATGTGGTAGCAATGCAATCAGCCAACCTGAAACACTACCCCCCCCCCATGGAATGGATGGATTGTTAGATGTTCAGGCTCATACTCCACTGTCTTGCTCTACCAGCACCTAATTCATTACTTTACTTGGGTTGTTGAACCATAGTCAGAGCTATAAATCTCTGAGCATTAGAACTAGAAATGAGCTTTCTAAAATTACTCTATGTTTATTTTTATATACTCTCCCCTTTTGTTAGGGTTCAGTCTAGACCTCCAGAAGAAATCAAAACTATCACCATTATTTAATTTTCTTTTTGCATTGGTAGAGCACATTAACTAGACTAGCTATCCTTGAGAAAGAGAGTTCAGCCTGAAGATAGGGATTGGCAAGGTATTGAAGATCATGATATTAAGTAGCCTTAAAACTCCAGTGAGTCTATGAATATATAATTTATATATATATATATATATATATATATATATATATATATATATATATATATATATATATATATATATATATATATATCCTGTCATGCCCATTGAAGTTGCATGTATTAAGGATTTTTCCTAAATGATAATCAGACTACTCTGTCTGTATATTAACAGAAAATATAAACTGAGGACTCACTAGATACTAATAGTTTGTTACAGGATTCTTAGTAATTCTTTCCTACTATTTCTTCATGCTTTACCTTTCCTTACGTACTGTCCATAATATAAAATTTTTTTGTTTCTGAAAAATGTATTCCATCTATTTTTATTTTATTCCTCATCCCTTTTCTTTCTATTTTTCAACTTTAAACATACCTATTTTAAATTAACCCTTATTTATTTTGTGACTTCTTGCATCTACAATTTATAATTAATAATCTTAAATCACTTAAATAACAGCATCTTACAGCATCTTAATACCTTCAGTTATTCCCCATGTATCCCTTCTGTGTTTCTTTGCTTCTTAGTTCTTTTATTGCTTGTTAAACTGCAGATTATCCCTTATTTTCCTGCTTTGCATATTTTTATTTTTTCTCCTAATCAACCATCTACTAATACTCTTATTCATGAGTCCTGATATATATTCTCAAAGAACTTAACTGTTACTTCCCATAAGCAAATTCAAAACTTTTCCATGTTTGTTCATAACTGATATTGCCATCTGATTTAACATTATCAAATGTATCATTAGTGTTCCGTCTTTACTTTCTAAATGTCCTGTTTACTATTTACTTTACTAGTATTAACATTTCTTTAATGCCATTATCCTTTATATCACAAATATATCGATCCACCATTTGTTTCATGATATTTGAGATTCTTATTTGTATTACTTTCTTATTTACATTATCTTCCTTAATATTTTATAGTCAGAGATACACAGTGCTATTGGTTCCTTTCATTTATATCTTTCTTCCTTTACCCATTTTTATAGCCACTCATATAACACTTTCAAAAAACACTTTTTCCTCCTCGATCTCCATACATGTATAAAATGTATAATCTATCCCAATCAAAGTATGCTTTGATAATTCAGTTTTAATACAAAATCAAATTTTCCAGTTGAAATCTTCACTTGTATTTGTTCTTGCTTGTCCTTTAACCTGCTAACTGTCAACTTTTCTATTATTTTCATGTTTTACCTGTATTAATTTTGCTTAGAAATTGATTATCTACAGTGTTTTTTGTTCCTACTTTATTTTTGTATTATCTTCTCCATCTATAGGCTTATTTATGAAACCTCTTTTGTTCTTGTTTTGTCTGTAGTAGTGGTCTTTCATCTTCTTTCCTTTCTTTTTATGAAAAATCTTTCTCTTTTTATCCTTATTTTCATTTTTAATATTCTTTTTATATTTTCACTTTCTCCTTTCTAAACATTTGATATCATTAATTTCTAACCTATTTATATTCTACTTTGAGATTCATTTTTTCTTTACTGTTTTTCTACTGAAGCGTAGACTCTTGTACATTTCCTTGAATGCTTAGCCACATTCAGTCCATGTTTTATAAAAAGTCTTTGTATTTCTGTAAAGAAACAATTCATTTCTCATGTAGCTCTTTACTATATGCACATTCATCTATTAGTCTTGTCAGGCCTTTACCTATCTTAAATGTTTTCTCCTTCATCACCAACAATGCTTCAAATAGCATTTACAGTAAATCCAGCCATGTTTTTCCATTCACCAATCTCTTGTAAGGTAACTGTGTACTAAAAAGTATTTTCCCCCTGTAATATATTCATTGGTGTATTTACAACATATAACAACTCTGTCTTACCCTGTTTATATTCCTCTACTCTTCATTATTTCTTTACACTTTTAGCATGTTGCCTCAAACTACAGTTAAAAAATTACAGTCATTAATTCCATATTTAAAATATCAGAATGTCAATTTCCTGAGATAATTCAGCTTGTTCTGTTGATTTTTGAAAGTGTTATTTAATCCTAATATGTATAATATTGTCCTCCCTGATCTAATTACTAACATATTTAGTGCTATGATCTCTTTGACTTTTATTAGAAAATAAATTCTAGAAAATTCTTCATTTCTCATAGGCAAAACTTCCTCCCAAGGATATAAATCCTCAGCCTACTGACTTTGCTTAATAGGAATACACTTTATATCCAAAAAAAGCATATGCTTTGTTTCAGGTGATTATATCATTTTAAAATGACTAACCTTCTTAAATTACTTTCTTGACTATTATCATTAAGGTTCAAGACACTTGTGTGATCTTCATTTTTCCTTTTGCAATTTTGGATGGCGCAGTGGTGCAGCAGTAGTGTTGGCACCTCACAGCAAGAGGTTCTCTGGTTTGATTCTTGACTGGAGTGCCTTCTGTGCAAAGTCTGCATGTCCTCCCTGCATTCATGTGGGTTTCCTCCAGGTGCTCCACTTTCCTCCCACGTTACAAAGACATGCATCTGGAGTTTTTCTTCGTGGGCCTCCTCTGAATATTGGCTTGTTCCAAGTTGGACTTTCCTAATAAACAAATGTTAAATATATAAATTTCCTCTGTAACTACATTTCTACTCCTTTTTCTCTGCCTAACCCAGTTATCAATTGTTCTTTCCTCCTTTTTCAGTCACACATTCAAAGCCGCCAGCCATTTCATCACTTCCTAAATATTATTGTCTATTTTGTGTAACTATACCATCATTTCTTAAGTCTCAGACAAGTCCAAAGTTTCATCCATAACCACTTTGTATACATTTTTACATCATACAGACATCGTCATCAGTTATATTACTAATAATACTTCCATTGCAATCTTTTTCATTTTCAAAGTATTCTGTTTCAACAGATTCTGCTTTCACATCAATTTTCTCATTGTTTTCATTTTGGTAACAAACTGAAGCAAAAGATAATCCTGTAGGTTACATTTCTAGCATTTTAATTTGTAGTCCTTTCTTGAATGTTCTTTTCTCCACAGTGACTGCATGTTTCATTTGGCTATACATTACTCATATGCCCTAATCAGTGAAAATAAATGTTGAATCACAGTACCTCTGTATTAACATATAAGTAACCCATACTATTTTATGTCAAGTACAGTGCTGTAATTTCCTTTTAGGTATTCCACAATGTCCATCTGGCTTATATTTATTTATTATTTTGATAACGGTAGGTGAGCTGGTCATCAGATCCTTTTCACAACCCAGGAATAAAACAAAGCAGCATGCAAAGTATAGACCTTATAAATAAGACATTTTGAGGTAGAAGTATTTACATTTGAGAATATTAAGTATTTTGTAAAGGTAACTGATAAGAATCAATGCACAATATTTAGAACAAGTACATAAGATATAATCACTTTGCATTAAATATGACAAAATTAGACATTTTATATAATAAATGAATAGGAGTTGCCCCCTTTTGGAAGACAGAATAGGAGGCGAAGGGAAGTTAGTTTAACCAATGTCTTTCCAAAAAAACTGCACTCAGGTTTTTTTTTAAGGTAAGCCTTTCCTGTACTGGAAATAGGCTTATCTTCTCATCTGCAAACTCATTAATTTAATATATAATCTTTTGAAAGTTCAAGATCAATTTTATTTTCATTCTTTTCAACAAATTTAGTTGCAGTTTCAAAACCCTCAGCTGTAATACTGCAAAATGCCTCAATACCTAGGATGACTATATACCACACTTCTTGTATTTTAAGTCCCAAAGCATTGATCAAATTGTGATATGCCAAGTATATATTTCATACTAATATTATCTTTTGCCCTTAATTTAATTGATTTTTATTTTGATTCATTGTAACGGTTGTTGCATAGCTTCTTAGCATCTTGTTGCTTTGAGTACTTTCATCTTTCTGCACATCTCTGACATCACTGCACTTACTACTCCTTGAATTGGAGCTCCTGGCTCCTTCATTAGAGTTTGGATCTCCAACACATTAACAGACAAGCTTGGAACATTTTCAGATAAAATCTTTTCAAGCAATGGATTTTTTTAATTGTATGCTGTTCAACAAAGCAGCATTAATCTAATTTAACATTTCAACTTTGCTAAATTCACTGAGTCACCTCCTTGTACAATAGTTATAATAGCTCCATTGTCTGCACTGTGAATGGATGCATCCTTAATGTCTTCAGCTCCATCTCCAAACACACATGCACACTGAAACCCCCATGTACCCATGCACATATGTGTACATGCTTTCAAACATGTCCCCACACACACACACATACACACACACACACACACACACACACACACACACACACACACACACACACACACACACACACACACACACACACACACACACACACTACCATCCCCCCCTCCCATCCTTGTGCAATAGAGAATGTTTACCCCATTTAAAAAAGAAGGGGAATTTACCACTGTCCTGTTCAAATTTTCCTAGTCAGTATGACTACCAACTGGGGTCTCCCGACAATGGAGGAGCCAGGCATGGAGGCAGGGAGGAGAATGAAATGGCATAGTCTGCTTACTTGTTCCTGGGGGGAAGTTAGGGTTGCAAGTGCTTGGAGAACATACAAGGAAGTTCAATTTCCCAGACAGAGACAGGGATATCACCTCCATTAGCTCAGTGATTGCTTGGTAGTGATTTCCCTTGCAAGGAAGAGGAACCATCATTGCAGTCAGCCCTTTATACAACCTGTTTTGACTGCTTTGCCAGGCACATACTCAGAGAAGTATGACTAATTCAAAAACCTTGAACAAACTCTCATGGCTGTGTGAATGACAGTCTCTCCTGGTTGACTCTTGCCTCAGTGATGTGGAATGAACAGATCATTTGGTGTGAAGGGAGCTAATAATTGACAAACAGTAGGGAAGAAAGTGTGAAAAACTATAATGAATGAATAAATAATACACAAAACATTTCAGAATCTGAATTAAGAGTTGATAGCCATCATAATATCCATAAGGTTGAGTATTTTTATCTAATTCAAATGAGCATTCCTTTCCACGGCAACTCTATGTGTTGGTAACGTAGATGTTCCTTGAGTGTACAACCTGCAAGTGCTTTTGCAGGTTAACTCTTGTAAAGGTTTATGGCACTTTCATGAGTTGGACTGACTTGGCTAGTGACCAGCGGTGGCTGTCTGAATGTTTTTATTTTTTTTTTTACATACATGTGTACTTGTCTAGATGTCAGGAACTAGTCTATCATTTAAGCTCTCAGCAGAGATATTTTTAAGTAGATAACTATAATTTGTGCACTTGTATTTTTGTTGTTCTTCTTAAATGGTTTCAAACAACATGATGTGAAGTATTTTTTAATAATTAAGATTTACACCCCTTTACATATTTTTCCACACTATAATCACAAGTAAATTTTAGAAGAAGGACTGTTTTACAGCAAAAACAATATTAAATATATATTTATGGGTTCACAGATACTTACTAGGCTATTGATCTATATCTAAGCATACAGCCACATGAAGGTTTTAGACCTTATGTTTTAAGTACAAATAACCCACAAATGAGTATAGCATTTACATTTTGCCTGTGCCATAAGATACAAGAGTGTTAATCCATGGGTGAATTTACTATGCATCCATTCATCCAGATTACATTTGAATCCTGTAAGAGAAGTATTTTGCTTTATGTAGATAGGAAGATGATGTCAAAGACGTAATATTGTCTTTTATGAAAACCTATCCCTCTAATATGTTCTGTTTATGTTGCAGAAGAGGTTTATGCATTCACTGGACTTGCAAATGATCTCATATGTTCTTTTCTCCACATTGACTGCATGTGACAGAATAGTCTGAGATTCTATATGGAAGTCCGAGATCTCCCCTCAGTAGCTTATATAACACTGAGAAGAGGGATAAGGCTTTGAGATGGTCTGAATAGTTTTTATAACTTAGGCCCTTCATTTTCTTGGTAAGAAAGCACTGTAGACATTTGAGTTATGTTACATGTTTGGACACGTACATACTGAAGGGGGCATTATACGCAGTGATCAAGGATATACATTTTGGTGATAGTTTGGCACCCCTGTTGTTTCCAAACAACTTACCACTGATAGTTTGCCATCCCCACTTGCTGCCTGTCTACTCTTTTGTTTCTCACCTTACTTCAATAGACATTTGGCTGCTATGTGGCCCCTCTGGTTACATTTGAAACATCTAATCCCTAACCGTGTACTTAGACTAGCAGTTTCCCCGGTTACTGGTGTACTCTGTTGGAATGGTTTAGACTGCCTTCTGGATTTTCTCATGTCCATGTGCAACATTGGGTATCCCTTTCTTATGCACTGGTGCTCTGCTTGCTAAGTAGACATCCCCTTTTCTCTCCAGCTCCTCTGCAGAGCTACACTCTCAATCTGCTAACCAGAATCTCATGTCATCAGTACTGATGGCTTATTTCCTCACCAAAAGGTCTGCCAGTCCCTCAAAGCAATGACCTGACACCCACTCACCCCTCTTTGAAAGTAAGTAGTTAAATCGGCAATATAATCACATGCACTTTCATCTGCCTTGCATTTATGTTCACAAAACTTTATTTTAAAACAATCAAGAAGACAATGTTTTTCTTTATCATAATTCAAACAACCTACATGAAATAGTTTTGACATGGCCTGAGCAGCTTTACCATGGAGTAAGGGAGTCAGAACCCAAACCCAGAGCTCATGGTCAGCATCATACTGTCTACAGACCCTCTCAAATATATGAATAAAACTATAAACGTCAACCCCATCCTTGTATTGAGTAAAAAGCTTACTGACCTTTACAGCTTCTGGGGTCTGTTTATTCCCTTCCCCATTACCTCTATGACCCTATCGATGGGTAAGCACTTCCTGTTGGTGCTGTCTCTCACTTTCCTCAGCTTGTAAATGTCTCATTCTCTCTTCATTCTCCAGCTGTTTGGCCTCCAGTCCATATTGATGCTACTTCTCCCTTTCTACAGCCTACAGCCATTGGGCTTCCAGGTGCAGTTTCTTTTCAATCTGCAGTCGTTTTGCTTCCAGGCACAGTTTTTCTAACACCAGATGGATTCATAGGTCATCTGGGGAAAAGGTGGACTGTTCTGTCTTGGTAGGCTGCACATCCCCAATACCAAACTGGATATCCTCCGAATGGCTAGTCTGCCGAAGCTGCAACTAAGGCTAAAATCATTGCTTCCTTAGTTAGGTTGGCATGCACCAGTCCTCTGGCTTCACACGCCTTAGCCAACTGGTTCTTTGTCAGCTTACTGTAGTCTTCTGCTGACATCTTTGCCTGCTGTCCCTGACTAACTAACTAAAAATAAATTAAACTGTGGTGGAGTGAGATTCTGTATGTTTACCTTGTGGCTGTCGGGAGTGCACACCTTTATGACAATTACCCACTGGCTACTGAAGTCCAAGTAAAAATCCCACACTGCTGCCCCCAAAAATGTGACATCCAGTTAATATCCAACCAAACAGCTTGTGATAATGTAACATTCCCTACTATCCTGGCTCAGTGACCATAGAACTTCAATGCTTACTACCGACTCCAATGTGAGACCATCCCTTAAACAGGAGTAATATTCCACAGCCTTCTGTAGGAGAATTGCATGCAAGACCACTTGAAATTGCACATTAAGGGAAGGAGCAGGAAACAGTGGCAACTTTGACACAGATAATGTTTCTGTGTGATGGAGCATTTGAGCCCCCTATGGAAGAGCAACAGATAGAGCAGAGTGCGTCTGAAGAGAATATGTCTAAGGATGATGGTCTGGGGCCTTGTGTAGAAGGCTCACTGGAAATGGGGAGGAGAGAAAATGTGCTCAATCCATAAGAAAACAATGTAAGGGAAGATCTGTTCGATTTAATCGAGAGGGATAGACATATTAAGATAGATTACAGAATGTAAGTATGACCCAGAATGTTAGAAGACTGGTGAAACAGATAAACACAGTAATCAGAACTATTAACAGAAATTCATCTGATGTAACAGAAATAAATAGGATATACTACTGTGCAGAAAAAAAAAACTAATAATGGATCAAGTGTCTCCTTAAAAATATAGAAAAGCAAAGGAAAGGAGAAGAACAAGTAGAATGCCACAATGGACATACTAAACAGAGAACACTAAAGCAATGCAGACAACAAGTATCAATGCTAGCAAAATACTGAAAAGGGAGCAGCTCTTCAAATAAATCGTAGAAAAATATGGTAAAAGCAAAGCATGATATCAAAACAGATGAGGACTTATGCATTATTTCTATTAATAAACTAAAAATCCAAATTGTGTGTAGTCATGCCATGTTGCTAAGGCCTGCAACTCTTTACCTGTATCCATCAGGTCATTCATTACCCTTCCTCCCATCCTTGAAACTCATGCTGAAAGACTTCCTAGCCAAAACATGCTCTGTTCTTGCTCAACCCCAGGATAAACTGTATCCCTAAATGTGAACAAATATCTGTTCATACCTTACACCTCCTTACACCTCCTTACTCTCCCATCTTCTCTCACTTCCTTACTTCTATCAGTTTCTTGCTCCTGGTTTTCTCTCTAAATATACCATAAACCTGTTTTTCTCTCACTTCATATTCCACTTCCTGTTTGTATTATACTAACTTTACTTTATTTTCTCTACAAACTAGTTAAATGTCTCTAAATATTAAATCCTTGTCATATGACTTGCATCTAATTTTAGCAAATGTTTTCATGTTATGTCTAATTCAGTATGATTAATTAAACTGTAGATGGTTTTGTATTATTTCTGAAGACTGTAAAATTATTGTTCTTAAAATGTTTTGTAAAACTTTGGAACTTTTATCCCTGTGCCTCCACTGAAAGTGGGCGCCTACCCAATCAGACTTTCCCAATAATCAAATATCAATAAATAAATAAATAAATATCAGCATAACCAGACAAAACCTAAAATGTATTCAGATAAGTATAAAATAATTGGTAATAAGCAATTAATAATAGTTATCAATAAACAATTAGCAAATTGCAAAAAAAGGAAGAAATAAAAACAACACACAAAAAAAAGGTACATTTTAGAGTTGTATTGATTTAAGACTCTATCAAACATAAATATGCCAAATGGATAAAATAATTGCAAGTAAATATAAAAAGCTCTAATGTAGGGGATATGAAATGGAATGAAATAATAGCCAGAGAAACTAAGACAAAAATAAGAAAAGCCACTAAATGAAAAACCCTGGGCCAGTGAAGTACATAATTTCTGGCTAAAAGTATTAACAAAGATTTAGCCCTGAGTGAAAATTATTTAATTCCACATCCTGAATAGACACCAGTCTGGTTAACAACAGGAGAAGTGATACTCCTCCTTATGAGTGAACCTATTGGCTGTCCTAAGGACTATAGACCAATAACTTGCCTTCTGGCAATATATAAGTTATGTAAGAGAATTGATGTTGACAGAGTTTTAAGCCAATCAGGGAAAAAATAATGCAAAACAACAAAAATGTAATAAAAGAAAATCATATGAAACAAAGGATCATCTATTTTTAAAGCCATAAAAGAGACCTGTAAAAAAGCAGAAGAGTGTAAGTATGGCACGTGTACGATAACATAAAAAATCCAACAGCATCCCTCATTAATGGATAATGAGATGCTTACAGGTGTATAAGATACACCCTGCATTGACTGATTACATTGTATTTACTAAGAAATAGTGGTAAGCCACTTTCCAGCTAAGTGTGACAAATGGCAGATTATTATCTCAGAGATAAATATTAAAAGGAGAATATTCCAGGGTGATTCTTCGTTGTCACTACTGTTTGGTTTTATCCTTAACCCAGTAGACTGTTTACTTATAGAGGCTATAGTTACAGCTTAATTTCCAGACACTAGCCTTGTTTAAAGGCATCTCATCTACTTGTTGTGGATGACTTAAATCTGTACAGCCCATCAGATGAAGATCTGAAACCACATCAACAAATGGTTAAAACTTTCTCAGATGATATAAGAATGGAATTTGGTCTTGATAAATATGAAAAAGCAACATTTATAAAAGGAAAGCTGCAGCACCAAGAAAATATCAGCCTGTGACAGGAATGTGATATAAACGAACTTGAGTAGGAGGGAAGCATATAAATATATGGGAGTAGATGAATGGCTGTCAATAAAATATGACTAAAAGAGAACAAAACTCAGTAAGGAATACTTCTGAAGACTAAAGCTAAAACTAAAAACTGTCTCAACAGCTGAGAGTAAAGTCCAAGCTACTAATCAAGTTGTTCTTCCTGCCCTAATATACAGCTACGGTGTGACTGACTGATCTAAAACAGTATTGAATCAGTTGGACTAGAAAACAAGGAAAAATGTTTCATGGATATCAAATGATATATAAAAAACAGAGCAAACCAAGATTATATATTCTTTGGTCAGAAGGAGTTATAGCCCTCATTAAATCCACTCAATGAAAGTTATAAAGCATGAAGGGAAGGGAAGAAGTCTGAGGTGACATATGAGCTTAGTTTAGCAGAAGCATTTCAGAACAGAGAGGGGAATGGAAATTAAACCAGGAGTAAACAAAAATCAGACAGGAACTGAAAGTGCCAAAAATAAAGAGTATAAAGGAAAGAAGAAGAAAAGGAAAGAAAGTTGGAAAATTCACAAATACAGTGGCAAGTGTGGAAGACAAGCAACCACATGCTGACCAAGTTTTAACACAGGAGAGGTAAACTGAAATGAAAAGATGAAAAGCTATTAATGCTAGACCAAGATAGTTGGCTGCTTACACATTAGTGTTACAAGGTCTACTGAAATAGTGGGAGAAACAGACAAATGTAGATTCTGCAAAACAGAACTGGAAACAGTTGCACATCTCATTGCCAGGTGTGAAGCAATCATGGTTGACGGTCTGTGTACTGAAAGGCAGAGTGACATGGCAAGACTGTTGTAGTGGGGATTGTGCAAAGACTGTGATACAGAAATACTTGACAAGCATTGGAAACATGAACTGCAAAGCATTATTGGTAGTGAGGTTGTTCAGATCACATGAGATCACCCAGTACCAACAAATAAAAAAATAGATGCCAGAAAGCCAGAAATAGTAGTCGGGGGGGGGAGGGGTAAAACAAAAGAAAAAGCAGCATTAATCATTGAAATTTCTATACCCAGTGATTACATGCCTTATGACTGCAGTGTCACAAGTCATAAAATACCCGGATTTGAAAGCAGAAATAAGACAATGTGGAAGCAAGATACCCAGATAGTTAGAACTGTAGTAGTAGGAACATCAGAACTAATAAACATAATTTACAATTATAATTAAATGTGTGAGCAATACATATAATCCCATATGAACTGCAGAAGGAGGCAATTCTGGATACATTGTGGGTACTGAGAAGAACACTCTTGGCTAACATCAAATATTGAAGCAATATTAATTTCATGAACTGTGGTGATATTTTTACTTAGAAACAGGGTCCATTTCTATCACAGTATTAGAATCCCAAAACATTTGGAGAAATTAAAAAAAAAGAAATGTCTTTTTTGACCATTTGATGCAATATCATATCATGCCATCAAAGTACACATGAAAGTACACATACAATTTTGTTTAAGCAATGTTTTAAAGTTTAATATAGAAATATGTTGTACAAAGAAAATATTGTATATAATGAAAATAGTCACTAGTTAGGTACTGAGATGTTTTTATTTGGAGAAAAATGTACAAATGTGTCTGATTAATCTGTTCAAATGAGAAATTGAATCAATAAAAGTGATGCATGCACAATTAATTTGGATTTTTGTAATAAGTCATAATTTCTCATCTAATAAAAATATATAATACGATACCTGTGAATGAGTAGTCAGATGTGAAATTCTAAAAGGGTTTGAAATCTTAGCAAAGGTCTCATTTCAGTTAAGGCAGTGCATACATTATTCAGGGATATCCTTTTATTTGTGTCTTTGCAACTGCATCTTACGATATTATCATTAACACCAACTATAGGATGAGCATGCACAAGGAATTTTGGATGAATCCTGAAATTCCCAAAGAGTTTTATTTGATACAGCAGTCATTTTCATTTATTTATTTATTTATTCATTATTTATTTATTTATTTATCTATCTATCTTTGGAACCACCCCTCATCAATTCTAATTTGTTGGTGATGCAAATTTTATGCAATGGGAAATTCCATAAAAATCATACTGCTTTGAAAGTGAATAATGTCATTAATTAATTAAGTCATTCATTCATTCTCATATAAGTGCTTTATCCTATTCAAAGTCACAGCCACACCATACTCTATTCCATCACTCAGTGAGCATAAGACAAAGAATTAAACCCAGATGGGATGCCATCCCATCAGGGCATATACAACACACTTCCTCCCCCGACAAAATCTTTCACAAACCACATGAAGACCCTACTGGCAGTTTAGAAGACTACCCCTTTTTCTTACAATGTGCCTCTGGAATGTGAAAAGAAATTGAAGCCTTTTGTCATATTTTTACAGAAATACAGGAAAGATGTATAGTCTCCTTGAAAAGTGCACTTTAGCAAGGAACCAACCATGGAGCCAAGAGCTGTTTTGTAGATAAATTAACCTTTGCACCTCTGTTCCACCCAAGTGATCGTAATAAGAAAATAATGTAATGGCAATCATGGAACAGTGCCCCATTATCCTTAAAAGCTGATTATTAACCCAACACGACACATTATGACAATTGTTTTTATATTTCAGAGTGTCATAGCCCACAGCAGGCAATTATGAGTATAATGGCAACAGACAAAAATGACTGTACTTCAGGACAATAAGATATAAGGATAATGTTTTGTTTCACAATTGATGGATATCCTTGTTTATTACATGAACATGGCATTTATTACTATAAATAATTCTATCTCAAGGAAGAATTTGTTAAGTTAATAGATATAATTAAAATATGCATATAACCAGCTTAGACGAAATAAGTTTTGGTGCAAGGGTTAATACAGTGGATTAAGACTATGATCAGATAAGTAGCTACTTCCAATAGTCCAGGGTTTGAATCCCTCAACCTACATTTGTCTACTATGAGATCATGATCATGGCACTTCACCACACATTGCTTTGTAGCAAGTGGAAATTGGACTGCACTCCTCACTGGTGTCCTGGACCACAAGCCTAGTAACTACCTAAAAACAAAAACATTTCTTGTTGTTTAATAAAAAGTTTCAAAATGTTGTTCTACATTCACTTAGCAATAAAGCTACAAAGATATTTTTTTCAAAGTCTAAATTTTCGTATATTGATTTATCCTAAAATGCCAATCATTTCTTTCCTTTCACAATAGGAACAATTTGCAATAGGAAATTTCAGATTTATTATTTGAATCATATCAGAATTCAGACATTGTATCTAAAACATTTCTATAGTCAAATGCCTAGCACTATAGGTGCTTTTGGCAGAATTTTAGACAAAAGGTCTCCAGTGTAATTATATATAGAACATTAAAATAAATAAAAGAATACTGTATGATAAACAAGAAATAATTCAAACCTTTACTGATTATTGAGATCAAATTTAAAATTAGTTATATGACAACTTGAGTCAATAACAATTTAACATTTTGCAAAAAGTATACAGTTTTAATACAAATTTACTACACCATTTGAACTTTTCATTCTATTGAAGAAGTCATATTTTCTCTTTCAAATGGAAATGTTATTGGCCGTGATGCACTCCCCATTGAATTCTGTAAATCTTTTTAGTTACAACTATCTCCATATTTATTACAAATCATCCATTCTACAGATTTAGAGCATCTGTCAGTGGACAATTATGTTTCAAGGGCTAAAGATTTTTGTTTTTAAAGCTGGACAAGGATAGTACTAGAATGCAAACTGTACAATAAGTCTTTTAAATACTGATTACAAAAACTCGTGGACTTATTCCAAACAGAAATATGTATACTGCAATCCATATTATACAATCTCTTTCTATTCTTTTACACTTTCAGTCATGTACTCAAATCAATGCAGCATTTAGCTTTGTTAATGATTATAAGATGTGTCATATGGTAAAGAAGGATTATCTGTGTTTTGCACTGGAATTAATGAAGTTACTTGATATAATATTTAATATAATTATGGCATCATTTTTGAATACTCAGTACTTGGGATGGAGAAAGGGTACTTCCAGCAATAGTTTTACCACTAGTAATACCCCTTTCTAATTTATAGACAACCCTACCACAGTGATTTTATGCAGTCTATTATCCATCATAGGCTATTCTACCAGCTTATCACACATGTTAATGAAGGATATGATAATGATCAATGTGCTCTTCCCTGGTAATGTTTGCAGTAAGTGATTTATGCAACCAAGCAATTCATAGAACTTCTTGACTTTATAAATCAGCCCTGCATACTCATTGCTTGCAAAGGGAAGGGCCATGTTAGTGGTAAGCATGTGTGCATGAAAGTAGAAGTGAGAGTGAGAGACTGATTAGTGCCTGTAACTGCATACCACTCATCCTCTTAGCTCAATAAATCTGGATAGATAACATTAAAACGTTGCTAGAATAACAGGATTGTTTTAGCATGTATTTTATAAAGGCAATGAAGTCTCAAACTCACCCAAAATGATTTGCCAACAAAACAAAAATGTTATGAGGAACAAATAAAAAAAATGAAGTAATAATATGGACATTCTGTAAAAATCAGGATAGTTGAGATGTATGCAGGTATGAAACCTTTAATGGCTGACGTTAACTGTGTTTAATCATGTGTTTTAAATGTATACTGTTTCTAAATAGGTGTGTGTGTGCGTGTGTGTGTGTGTGTGTGTGTGTGTGTGTGTGTGTGTGCGTGTGCGTGTGCGTGTGTGTGTGTGTGTGTGTGTGTGTATGTGTGTGTGTGTGTGTGTGTGTGTGTGTGTGTGTGTGTGTGTGTGTGTGTGTGTGTGTGTGTGTGTGTGTGTGTGTATCTGTGGGAGACAAAGAGTTTATGTGAAGACACTAAATGCTTACTAAATTAATATTTTGGATGCAAAACACATTCTCTAACAACAGTTACACATACTATAGCAAGTTTGAAACATTAGGCGGAGAAACTATTTTGCATCAAAAATATTTGAAAAATAAGTATGTATGAATTAAAAAAAAGATACAAAACAATTTAATATACAATCCATTGTCTAAGCACAATATTGCCTACCAGTGTGACGGTTATTGTGTAACTAATGCCCTTCCAGGGAAGTTGAGGCCTGATGCCACTGGGTGTGCATTGTTTACACAATAACACACACCCTGTTGGGCTTTATTGTTCGCTTGTTAAGGAAACAGTGACTATGGCAACAGTAAACAATTCCATATTATTAAAATAAAAGTTATAAATTATACACATCTAATGAAATGCACAGCTATTTATGTGTTAAAATCCTAGAAAACATATCTCATCTGATCCTAATATCTAAGTCTATGTGATCCTTATAGTAGGCATTAGTTGCAAAAATAAAACAATCTGGGTAGTATTAGGCGGTGATAAAGAGATAGCTAGTGGCAGTTAAACGAAACTTAGAATAGATGAGAAACCAATGAAGCACAAATAAAAATACCATGTATATATACATGATATAAGAGTCATGTGCAATCCATAGGGGAGAGTTACAAAGATTAAACAAGATCAGCTTATCAGTGCATTAAGCAAATACTTTTTCTGAAAAGGAAATGTAGTGCTTCTGCTTAATGTTTGCATGCCCACATGAAGGATACTGCTAAAAGCATTGACTGCATTAATTGTACTGATATAGCAAGAAATCCAAGGCTGCAGTATGCACACTACTCTTGTTTCTAATATGTGTTTGGATGAACTACACATGGGCCTAATTCCAAAGTTTACTCTCAGTGTACGTGGCCTGCTCTGGCATGAGCTTGGTTTATACATATCCTTATACCGGAGTAGGTCACTTACAGTGAGAGAAATTCTTTTAAAATTGTGGAATTGGGGCAGGCTTACACCAGAGTAAGCCACTTACACTGAGAGCAAGTCTTTTGTTTGAAAATTTTTATTAGTTTTATGATAGAAAAATAATCAATTATAAATGAGAATTGAAACATAAGTGATAAACTATAATAAACTATGTACATTATATACATTTGACCTGAATAAAAATAAATGAGAAAAAACAAACTGTGAAAATTTTGCATAGAATGTAAACAGATTTCTTCTTCTTTCTTTCTTTATCTTTAAGCGACTACTGAAATCAAATTTAAAGTGTCAGTTAGAGATAGTATCTTATTCCAGGGATTATTATTCCAAACTTTTGGAGCAATTCTCAGTTCCTTGATTTTGATTTCCATCAATACAGTTTCTTTCAAGAGACACAAACATTCTTCAACTGTTGGTTCAGATGATGATTTCCATTTTCTTGTAATGCATTTCCTTGCCACAGCTAACATAATCCATAGTAGGTATAAATCATTGTTGTTCATTTCAATTTTTTCATTATCATTTAGCAATATTAGATATTTTGTTAATATAAATGTGTCTGTGAATGTAGCTTGAAGAAATTTACTTATTTCTTCCCAATATTTTATGAGTTTTATACAATTGTATAACATATGTATCCAGTTTGCTTCACATTTTTCTAAACACTTCCAACATATAACTTCCTTGGTAGAGTTAAACTTGGCTAGTTTGTTAGGAGTAAGAAATGATCTATGCAGTATCTTCCACATGTATATTTTCCAAAATTGTGAATTAGAAGTTAATTTTATGGAGTATAATAAGTTAGTTTTACTTTCCATTGATAACTTTATTGTGTGGCCTTTTGTAATGAAATTCCAGTAGTTTTGGTGAGTTTTAACTTTATAGTTCATTAAAATTTTGTAAAGTTTTTGAAGTTATATTTGTCCAATTGTAATTGTTGTAAATAATTTCAAACATTAGATTAGTTATTTTGGGACTTGATTTAAATGAGGAATTATTGATTATTCTGCATAGATCTTGTGCATATGAAATTACACTTTGCAATACTAGCCAGTCATTGTTTGTGATGCCATATGTAATTAATATATGTTGGGAATCTAATACTTTCTGGTTGTTTATACAATGTTGCCAAAAAATAAATTGTTTTGTCTCCCAGTTGGTAAAATGTTTTTATGCATCTTGTAGGTGAAGTTCTTTGTAGAAGTGAATGATATTAGTAATTCTAACCACAGTTTAATATCTGTATTGATGTTTATAAATTTCCTACATGAGTCATAAATATAGTTTATATAATTTAAGTTGGTGGGTTTTGAAATATTATATTGAAAGTTAATACTTAGAATATGCCATAACTTATTATTTTGGTTGTTTAACCTGACATTTTTAGTTAAGTTGTTTTCATTTAAGAATATAGTGGTTTGAAGAGCTTTCCAGTTGGAAGAATAATTTGGGTTTATCCAATTTATAAATGTTCTAAAGGATGAGGCTTTGATGTAAGATTCTATGTCTGGGAAATTAATCCCTCCCTTTTCCCAAGGTCTAATGTGATGTGCATAAGCTATTCTGTTCCTGTTAGGGTACCAGAGGAATTTTAATAAGATTGCATTTATTTTTTTTAAATGTGTTTATTTGGTGTCATAGGAATAGCTTGAGCTATATATATTATTTTTGGAAGTAATATCATTTTTATTAGTTGTAGTCTATCTTCAAATTTCAGATATATTGTATTCCATTTTGCAATGTTGTTTTTCATAGTGCTTATAATTTTCTCATAATTTGCAGTTAGTGTTTTCTCTACATTTTTGCATAGGGTAATTCCAAAATATTTTATAGCTGTGACTTGTTTCTCTGTTATATGATTAGTGTTTAAGGATGAGGAATTATTTTTGTTCAGGTATATATAGTTAGATTTTGATTTATTAAAATGAAGACCTGAAAATGAATAGAAATTCTCAACTTGTGTATCTAAAGGGTTTCTCATCCAGATCCAAGGAGGTGATTGTGCCCCTTTACTCCTCACTCATTGTGCCCATAATAGAGTACAATGCCCCATTTGGGATGTACCTCACTAGATACCTGCAACAACTAGAAAGACCAAAGAAGTACCTCACTAAGAGGATTAAGGGCCTTAAACAATTACCCTATGAAGCATGATTAAAAATCTCCAGCTCTTCTCAGTCGCTTACCGTTTGCTCAGATGTGACCTATGCCTGGCCTATAGGAACATGTCAAACCCTGAACTAATGGACATGCTTCACCTCAAAAAAATGAGAGCCCTCAGAACCACTCATTCTAGTGACTTGAACCTATGTACAACAATAAACAGGACATGCTGGAAGGATAGATTCCTGTCCCAGCAGCTCCCCTCACTCTGGAATAGACTCCCAATCCATATTCAACAGAGCTCCTCTCTGACCCTCTTCAAGAGAAATCTTGATGAGTGGATGGGTAATCGTAAGTTCTACCCTGGGATCACTTCAGGAGCCCTGTTGACAGAGGCCCAGGTTACTAATCTAATGGGGAGGCGAAAACCATCACTCTGTGGCTAGGCTTATAAATGCCCATGGGCAGATAGCCTAGTACTTACCTATGATCCTATGAACCTATTCTTTTAAAGAATCTTTTGAAACAGATAATGTAAGAAGTACATCATCTGCAAATAACATAATCTTGGAATTAAATTGATCATAAATATATATACCTTTTATTTTGGAGTTACTACGTATTGAGAAAACAAATAATTCCATTGCTAGTGCAAATAAAATTGGGGACATCAGACAACCCTCTTTTGTGCCTTTGGTTATTTTTATAACTTCTGAGGTGAATGGTCCAAGTTTTACATATGCAAGATTATCTTTGTATATATTTTTTATCAATGAAATAAAGGAAGAGGGGAATTCAAAAAGCTCTAGGTCATTGTATAAGAAATCTCAGTTTAATGTAGCAAAGGCTTTTTCTATATCTAGTGTTACTATAGGAGCTTCTTGTTTATCTCTGTTTAAAATGCCTATAAGAGTTAATATTCTTTGAATGTTATCATAGGTGTGTCTATTATATATAAAACCTGTTTGGTCTTCATTTATGATGTGAATCAGGGATTTTTTAAATTCTATTAACTAGTATGGACATAACAATTTTATAATCATTGAGTACAGAAATTGGCCTGTAAGAATTATATAGTTCAGGATCTTTATTTTCCTTTATTATTGGCGTAATTAGTGAATAGCTCCATGAGGGAGGGATTTTATTTTGAGATTTACTTCAATTACAGTTGTGAAATATTGATAAAATTGAATTTGGAAAGATTTTATATAGTTTGTTAGTTATTCCATCAATTCCTGGAGATTTGTTACATTTACTTTCCTTAATTTTTTTCAATTACTTCCTTATAAGATATTTGTTTTAAAATATCAAATTTTAGTTTTTCTGGTATTTTGTTGATTATAGGGAAATTTACTTCTATATCGGAAACATTATGTGTTTTACCTGTTATATTTTGTTCAATATAGTGAAATTTAAAAGCATCTAGAATATCACTTATGGGCTACATAACAAGTTTACTTGCAAAAATCAGTTTCTATATGGTAACAGCTGCCATCCAGAGCATTTAATAAAGATTCTACCCTATAATGAAATTTTGAGGATACGTAGACTATGTAATAGGGATGAAATCTTTATACAAGAAATTTTGGAAATAGAAAATATGTTCCTAAATAGAGGTTATAAGGTAGACATTGTTAAAGAAGCTAATGTTAGGGTTATGAATCTTAGGTGGCCCAGTGTCCAAAATAATGTGAGAAATGAAAACATGAGAGGTAGAATGTATTCTTGGCCTGATGACAATTTTTGTAATATTTCTGCTGAACATGAATTTGAGTAACATTTTCTTTGTAACTACTTATAATGTTATTAGTGACAAAATAGTTAATACAGCCCATCAATTTTGGCCTATGTTGTTTAGAGATAAGGAGCTAAATAAATTGCTGCCACAAAAGTTAAAAATTTCCTATAAGAGAGCCAGAAACCTTAGATATATGGTTGTGCATAATCAATTTAAACAACCTATAATGAATATTAGTGTTGGGATACCTATATCTAAAGGCACTATACCATGCAATAAATGCTCTATAAGTAAAAATGTGATCAATAGCTTTAAGTATATTAATGGACATCAGTTCTTGGTCAAGGGTAATTTCAATTGTAATACATGTGGGGTTATATATGCTCTTAGATATAGTTGTAATAAATGTTACATTGGTGTGACGAGCAGAAGTTTTAAAGTTTGTTTTCAAGAACATCTAAGAGATATAAAAAAAATGCCAAAATTGATAGCCCCCTTGGTAGTCATTTTTCTGAATTTCATAACTGTAACCCTAATCATATTATTGGCTGTGTTTTGTAAAAGTTTGAGACACTCTTGGGGGAACTAGTGAATCTGGATGTTAAGCTATGTAAAAAGGAGACATTATATATTTTAAAGTTTAATACTTTGGATCCCTTAGAGTTAAATAAGGAATGTGACTGGAAATATGTAATTTAACTTAATTGATTAATTGCAGTGGGTGTGTTTTGTAAAGCTTAGGTGTATATAATCTTGATGCTTTTTATGTTATTTTACTCTGTGAAGGCTGTATAGCCGAGGCGCTAAGTAATAAAAGGTGGACTGTTCATTGTCTTGGTGGTATAGTTTTCTTGTTTCTGCTTTCCTAGTAGTATATATATAGAATATCACTTATGTCTGATACTTTTTTATTTTTCCTTCCCTCATGCGCGATATTTACGATATTGTTCTCTCTGGTTTGTCTGTTAATTCTCATTGCTAAGTTGTGCATGTTAAAACAGCACTGTCCAAGGCCAAGAATACAGCTTCTATGGGACCTGACAATATCCCTGGCTGTGTTCTACATCAACTACAGAGTGAACTGGTACCTCACCTGTGTGCCCTCTTCAATCACAGCCTCACCTCTGGCTTTGTCCCTACCGAATGGCACACTGCTACAGTCATTCCTCTCCACAAAGGAGGAATGACTACAGACCCTGGGAACTATTGCCCCATTAGCCTGATGAGTCTGATATGCAAAGCTATGCAACGCATCATCATGGACCTAATAAACAAGTTGCACGACCACTGAATCATACACCAATGCACTGTACAAACACGTACACAAATGCATGGATCTCGCCATACCCGATAGAACCAAGACGCTCTCCACCATAAACAAACACTACAACAGAAGGAGGAAACTGATGTGGAATAAGATGAAGTTCCAAGACTGGAAAAACTCCCTTATTAGCCACAACAAAAAGTTGAGATCCATCATCAAATCCTCTAAAGCTAGCTATGAAAACAGAATTGCAGCAGATAGCAAAAACAACCGCAAGGCCTTCTACAGTTATGTAAAGAATCTCCATGGCAATACCCAGATTTGCTCTGAGATACTGCGCAATGGTACCTCCTGTACTGAGCCAACAGATATTGCCAATATACTGCCAAACAAATTCAGTGCCAACTTTACCCCTCCCCCGAAGGGACCAGTCACAATACCAGTAGATTGCCAGGCACTCAGTATTACTGCTGCACAAGTTAAAACAGCACTGTCCAAGGCCAAGAATACAGCTTCTATGGGACCTGACAGTATCCCTGGCTGTGTTCCACATGAACTACAGAGTGAACTGGCACCTCACTTGTGTGCCCTGTTCAATCACCGCCTCACCTCAGGCTTTGTCCCTACCAAATGGCACACTGCTACAGTCATCCCTCTCCACAAAGGAGTAGTGACTGCAGACCCTGGAAACTATTGTCCCATTAGCCTGATGAGTCTGATATGTAAAGTTATGGAACACATCATCATGGACCTAATAAACAAGGATAGAGGGACTCTCCAAACTCTGGATCCCACATAGTTTGGTTTTGTGAAAGGTAGATCATGCCTGCTAAACTTGGTCAAATTCTTTGAGTCAGTCAGCAGAGCTGTGGATGAAGGCAAGGTGGTTCATACAGCCTACCTTGATCTGGCCAAGGCCTTTAATACCATTCCCCACTCAGGAATCATAGAAAAACTCACTAAGCTAGGCATCAACCCCTATATCACTAGGTGGGTTGCAAACTGTCTCACAGATAGAACCCACAGTGTGAAAGTAGCTGAGTCCATGTCAGACTGCCAACCAGACATGAGTGGAGTCCCACAGGGTTTGGTCCCGAGTCCTCTTCTGTTTGGTATCTACATCTCTGAAGTCCAAGCCAACACAAAGGGACTCTGGCTGACAAATTTCACAGACAATTGCAAGTTGGGAGCTATTATTAACTCCTTGAGTGATGTTGACATCCTACAGAAAGGCCTCACTGAGACCACCGACTGGTGTCAGAACCATGGCTTTAACCACAATGCCAAAAAAGTGTCATCATCCCCTTTGGGAAAAACCCGGTTCCCATGAATCACCACATCGATGGTAGTCCACTGAACACAGAAGGTATTATAAAAGATCTAGGAACACAGGTTGACAGCAGCCTCTCTTTTGACCACCACTTTGCCACTGTAGTCAGAAAGTCCTCCTATGTGGCACATCTCATTGCATCCAGGAAGAAGGAGGTCATTGCCTCCCTCTATTCTTCCCTCATTAGGCCAGTCATTGAGTACAATGCCCCATTTGGCATGTACCTCACTAGACAACTGCAACAACTGGAGAGGCCGCAAAAGTCCTCACAAAGAGGATCCTAGGCCTTAAACCCTTGTCCTATATGGACAGACTCAAAAAACCCCAACTATTCTCTGTCGCATATCGCCTACTTAGAGGCAATCTCTGCTTGACATATAAAGCCATGTCTGATCCAGCTCTGTTAGAAATGCTACATCTAAAGAAATCCCAATCCCTCCACACCACATGCTCCAGTGACCTCAACCTCATTACCATAATCAGCAGAACGTGCTGGAGGGACAGGTTCATAACTGAGAGATTGCCCTTGCTATGGAATAGAATTCCTGTACATGTCAAACAGAGCACTTCACTGGCCCTCTTCAAGAGAAACCTTGATGAGTGGATGGGAAATAGAAAATTCACACTGGGGATCACTCCAGTGGCTCTACTCGAAAGAGGCATGGGGAAATAAGGTCAGGTGGCACGATGTCAGGGTAATCCTATGGGCTAGGTTTGTAAAGGCTCCAGGGCCATTAGCTTAGTACACACCTATGAAACTATGTATTTAGGTGTGGTAGCATGTGAGTTTAGTTTTGGGCAGCCACGGTGGTACAGCGGTTAGCATTGCCGCCTCACAGCAAGAGGTTCTCTGGTTCGATCCTCGGCTGGGGTACCTTCTGTGCGGAGTCTGCATGTCCTCCCTGTGGTCGCGTGGGTTTCCTCTGTGTGCTCTGATTTCCTCCCACATCCCAAAGACATGCTGTAGATGGATTGGACACTCTAAATTGGCCCTAGGTGTGAGTGTGTGCATGTGTGTGCCTTCTGTGGAAGGTTGGGTGCCAGGCTGGCAACTTGACACTGTAAAACTCCACTGCCAATCATGAACAGATAGGTGATCCGCTGTGGCGACCCCTAACTGGGAAAAGCCGAAAGAAGAAGAAGCGTATGAGTTTAGTTTTAATTTTTCTAGTGCTAGGTTAGTCTTATGAGTTAGAATTTCATTGTATTTTTTATTTAATTCTTCTATTTCCTTTTTGTTATTTGATATATTTGTCGGATCCTTATTTTTGATTTTTGTAAATTGTTTTTTGATGTTGTGTAATTCAGATTCCCATTCTTTTGATTTATTTTTAAACCAAGTCAGAATTTTGCCATAGATGTAAGCTTTCATAGTGTCCCATAATATTACAATATTAGTTTCCTCAGTATAGTTAGTATCTAGGTAGAATTGCAATTCAGAATCTACCCATGGTTTAAACTCTTTAAGTTTTGTAATATAGGCCAGTATCCTTATTGTATATGTTAAATTCTTGTAGTTTACTTGTAGTTTAAGAATGAGTGAATTGTGATCTGACAAAGGACATGGAGTTATGGAGAAGTTAATATTTTCATATTTAATTCTTAAGATATAAAAATTTTGTCTATTCTTGTCTGAGTATTAAATCTATGATCTTGATGTGAAAATATTAGTGAGTTAGGATCTTTGTGACTATATGTATCTATTAATTTTAGGTTTTCTGTCCATTTTTTAAGAGTATTTGCTATGGGAATAAGACAAATGTTTCTTTTGTTTGTAGTCTCAGAATTGTCTAAAATACAATTAAAGTCTCCACTGATTATTAGGTATCCTTTATATACTTTGCTAATGATATCTATGTTTTTTAACTGTCTTTACACCTATGCCAGGACGCCAATATAGGTTTACTAGTGTCCAACTTCTATTGTTGAATTTTATTATTACTATTGCTATAAGTCCTTCTTTATCTTCAAAGTTATAAATGATTTGGGGAAAAGTAATATTTTTTTTTCCAAAGTATCATTACTCCTCTAGTTTTACTTTTGCAAGAAGCATGAGATAATATTACGTATTCATTTGGACTCCATACGTATGTGTCATTAATTTCAAAATGAGACTCTTGAAGAAATATCACTTTTGCTTTGTTTAGGTTTAAATATTTTAGTAAGTTTGATCTTTTCCTGGGATTGCTCAAACCATTAGTATTTAGTGAAAGTAGTGTTAATGCTATATTGCTAGAATTGTTTATGGTTTGTTTGTATTTGTGTCTTATTCAGTTTTCTTTTATTATCCCAGGAATGTGTAATTTTGTTATTTATTCTATGCATAGTGATCGGATTGGATTTTTCTAGTATAAAATAAAAGTTGATACGGTATTCAGGCCAAAAATAGGTAAGGAAGAAAATATTGAAGTCAAAATGACATAACCAAATAGTCAAGTAATTTGTAATATCCCATATCAAACATGGAGTGCTATACACTCCTAATCTGATGGACAAGGATCGTTCTATTAGATTATGTCCCATATCTAACCACAAAATGGAAACAATAAGTACCTTTCTTTTGGGCTCCATTTATTATCACTGGAGATGATGAGTTATACCAAAGATAAAGGAAGTGTAGTGAGTATTTATTAGGTTAGTATCTGAATGATACTATAAATAGTTACCAACAGAATATATGTGTATGTTGTAAGTTATAGTCTGTTGTATTTATCTCAATTATTAAATATTATTATTATATTATATATTATACAAATGAAAAGTATTTCCATAGAACATAAGACACTAGTATGATACCTATAACAATTAAACTAGTGAAAGATCTGTTGTATTGTTGCTTAACTGTAACCAAAATCAGTGAGTCATCAAACATATTTACAAATTATTAAAGGATTATTAATTTTAAATTCACTACCCATGCAACCTTGTAAGTGTATATAATAGTGATTACCCACTTTTGTGAAGTTGAGTACATTGTAAAGATAAAAGATAGATATTTATTTTATTTCTGTATATTACATATCTAAGAAACAACAATAAACAACTGTATTTTCATACAAAGTGTAAATTCACTAAATAAGGTCTCACTCAGTTAAATTGACTTGAATGCTAGAATACAAAAATGAATCAAATATTAGCATGCAATTTAAGTTTGTTGAAGTAAAGTAGACATTTTTTTCTTTTTTTTTCCATTTCCCCTTATTTTTCCCTTCCTTCTTCCTTTTCTTTTCTTCCCCTTTTTTCTTTCCCCCTTTCAGTTACTACATACTAAACCAGTTTATTGTTACAACAATATATAAGCAAACAGGGAATACTCATGAGACAGACTCCATACTATTTCTACCCATGTCCTTCTCTTTTCTTTCTTGCTGCATTATATGTGCTTCGATATCTTTAATATTTTATACAGTGGTAAGAGTGTTGTTACTTTTAATCAATTGTAATGAAGAGAAATTTAGGTTAAGATTCTAAACAATTACAGAATCTTAGTAAATGACCTATTCTACAATAGGTATTTTATACAATAACATTGCCAAAGTTCGCATTAAGTTTCACCATTAAATAAGAGTAATAATAAGCTGATATCAAAGGTTTATAGGAAAGATGTTGACTCCTTAAGATACATAACTAGGAGCAGTATGCATGCACCACATATCTTTAAAGGAGTCCTTAAATCGCAGTTTATCAGACTGTGCAAGTTAAACACTGATGATGATAATTTTATAGAACAAGTTGAAAGCATAGCACAAGAATTTCAACTAAGTGGATACCCTAAACAACTTATTGATCAAGAATTAAGTGAAGTAAAAAAAGAGAGAAAAGGAAAATATAAACCAATACTATTAGGAGGTATAGCATTAGAAAGAGATAAAGTATGTAAAGATATGGAGTTAGTTAGATATATAACTACTTATAATCTTAATACATATAATGTGAATGCTATACTAAGGAAAAACTGGCCTATATTGTTAGCTATGCCTGAAATTAAATCCATAGCGGGAGACAAACCCAGTTTGGCGTATAGAAGTGCTGATACTTTAAAACAAAAGCTATGTTATAAGGATTTCTATGTAAGGTCTATAGTCAAGAGAGTGACAGGTATAAGGAAATGTTACAATTGCTCTTGTTGCAATGATTTTTTTGAAGGTAGAGACTATTTTGAACATCCTGTTGATGGTGAAACCTTCAAAATAAATACATTAACAACATGTAATGTAGAGAAAATTGTGTATTTAGCCACGTGTTCAGCTTGCACTTCATTCTATGTAGGCAAAACTATTAGAAAACTCAAAGAGAGAATAATACAACATAAATCAGATATTAGGAGAAAAGTACCAACGAATGCTTTAAGTAAACATATTATGGAGAAAGGAGCAAATCATGTATTTAAATTTAGGGTATTGGCAGTAGTTAATATTAGTATAAGGAAAGGAGACATTAATAATCTCCTAGAGTTAAAAGAACTGGAATGGATTATCAGACTTCAAGCTGATGTAAGCCCAGGTTTAAATAATGCTGTGAATTTGAAACCCCTATTAGTTAAGAAACAGAAAGAAAAGCTATGAAATAGCAACTAGTTCAGCTGTAGGTAGATTAATTTGGGTACCATAAATTGTAATATTTATATTATTTTTATTAATTATATTATGTTAGTATAGGCATACATTTATAGATATAAGTACATATAATCAGTTTTAAATTAATTGTAGCATACTAATATACTCTTTCATGTACATTTTTTATGTGAATATTTTATTATATTATTAAGTGATATATTCAAGCTTATAGAATGTAAAATGTTTTATGTCTTATGGTGTTGCTCTTTTAAATATTTTTAAATGATTTCAGTTTGTTAATTGAGTGGGTTGGGCTGAAGCATGGGTTTAATAGATTCCCCTATTTAAATGTGTTATTACTGTTGTAACTTTATACTGATGAAGGGTGTAGACCCGAAAACTTTATCGAATAAACTTTCTATGGTGTAACTTCGTTGTACCATTAAATAAGCCCATCCTGAATTTCTTACATTTCACATGTTATTTGCTGAACTATGCTTGTTCCAGCCTATGTTAGACCATTCATTACAATGTAAGCTTTCCTGTGTACTAATTAGTTAATTATCTATAGCTTGTTTGTTTGTCTTTTCGGCTTTTCCCGGTTAGGGGTCGCCACAATGGAACTCCGGTCCGCTAATGATTGGCAGTAGATTTTATGGTGCCGAGTTGCCAGCCTGATGCCCAACCTTCAGCGAAGGCACGCCCATTCACACATGTCTTTCAAAGGCCACTCAACCGCTATCTATAGCTTGTAGTAGAGAGAAAAAAAAGGGTAAATTGAAGTTTATTACGTATAGGTGAGGAAGTGTTTAATAACATTTTCTATTTATATTATTAGGGTATATGTAATGCGATACCTTGTTCATAATTGAGTTAATGTAAAATCCTAGTAGACCATAGCCTTTTGGTGCCTATTAATATGATGCATTCAAATTAGCATCACCATACATTTTCTGAATGATATACCAATTAAAAATGGTCCCTATAAGTGGGGATTATTGTATGATTGGCTTTTCATCACTAAAGAGAAAAACAGTGTATAGTGCAGATTAAAGGTTCCTTCCCAGTGAAGTAGTTCCACAGATCAGTGAGTTTAGTTACATAGACATCCTGCAACATCGTCACTTATGCACTCCTCCTGAATTTAGTGTGCGAGCTAAACATAATGCACTGATCCCTTTCAACAGTGCAGTCTTTGCACAAAGACAAAGCAATTGACCAAGATTAAAACAAGAAACTCCCAGCCTCTTCCCAATGACGACATCAAGACTCCAGTAGCAAAACCACCATACTACAAGGAAAGGCATCTCGTCTCAGTCTCTCCTCCATAATGTGTGGTCATCCAGCCCTTTAAGTCCACCTCTTCCCTATCAACAGACCACCACCGAGCCCTTAGTCCTGGGAAACCACAATCAGGGCACACATCAAAAAAAAAAAAAGAAAAAAAGGTTATTAAGTGGGCATTCTATCAGAATAGAACCTCACAGGATGCACAGTAGCAAGACCTGCCCCAAACAGCAGCAGCATGAATATTTAACAGTGTGGAGAATGCAATGTAATTAATATTTAGCATCGCTGCTGAAACCAACCCAATGTCTTCATTGTAAACATTCATCATCTGTGCAGTAAAAAAAAAAAAAATGAAACTAAACCAATGTTTTATTACATACATAAAAATAAAAATATGTAGACTCGAGTATTAAAAAAAGAAACAAAACACGCGTAAGTTAAAGAAGACCTTGTGTGGGTTCAGCTCCATTTAACAGAATTGTGAATCTTTCTGTAAGTGTAACGAACCTAGACATCAAGGAACTTTTGTGTGTTTAACACTTGTACAGCAACGATGCTGGGAATTAACTGTTGTTTTTAACTAGGTCTGTTTTGGTTACTAATTTTATGTTTACATAGCATATATCTGCCAGCACCTTAGCACCCAGCTTTAAATACGGTGTCCCAATTACTGTAATGCAGCACTTTGGTAAAAGTTAATGTTAGCTATGACTGGCTTTGGGTAGTTGGGGGTTCCATTTATGTGGAGAGCTGAGAGGTGGTCACTGTTAATTCAGCAACAGCATTTACGTCTCAAAAAGAAGCTGGAGCATGGTGCGGGAGAAGGAAAAGCTGCTGATATTCAAGTAAATAGCCCATTCCGGGTTCTGGACCCCAGGGAGTGTAGTGTGGGTGACATAAATTAACCATAGATTGGAGTAGTAATGGCTCACTGTAATGTTTCAGAGGCAGTTAATCTGCTGGTAATGTTATGTGATTTTCATGTATTTGTTCGGTGTCTGTTGCCAAGCCCCGACCATCTGAGTTAACCAACAGGAAAAGCTGGGCATAAAGCAATCAAACTGATAAACACCAGTCGAGGAAGTAATATGCCGTGGTCAAATCAAACTGAGGACTCTTGTGCGCCCCCTTTACCAAACCATAACAGGATGACAACTAATAGGAAGGGTCAAAAATTGGAATTATGGAAACATTTAAAACATTTAAGCATTGTCTGTTTTTAGCAGATCGTGGGGTAGCTCAATTCGTATACCAACACTCCAGCAATTCTTCCCTGGGCTAGTGCAGCTCCCCTAGTCATTACTTGCCTCTTTATTTCCTCCTTCTTCCTTCCTCACACTAGTTGAGTCATAGTATGTGATTGTAGTATTAGTGGGGATGTTGTACACAGGGCAGTTTCTTATTATAGAACAGGAAGCATTTGTGCGTGCAGTTTGTTTTTGAGACATGACTTTGTGTGTTACTTCCTGAAAGTAGTATGTGAACTAACATTGGCACAAAGAACGTTGATAAATGAATATAGCAAAAACGAAAGCCAAGGCAAGTGCCCAAAGAACCAGTATGCTCGCAGCTACTTCCTAGACAAAAATTGTCAATTCACGTATACCTAGACTATAACCTTAAGGAATTTGGTGCTCTTTTATTATTATAAATTAATGAGAGTTTTTCTTTCAGAAAAACTTTGTGTAGATCTGGCAATTATAAGACATGATGTGTAGCACAAGTGTCTCTGAAACAACGCTATTCCTTCTTTTGTACAGTTATAAGCCTACACCTGCAAGATAAACAGGGAACAATAAAGATTTTAAAAAACATTATTTCTTCCCTTTTGTGAAACCTTAGAGCTATGTCTTTGAATTCAAAGTATGTTTAACAAAGTAATGCCATTGACCTGTTTTTCAAAGGAATAACCAAGACAGCAGCAGTTAGTTTCTCACCTAGGCATTTTGTAATTCTCATACCTGCTTCTATTCTAATGTACTAATAGGTAGCAAATAAACAAGTAATAACTACATGAGTACTGAGATTTTTAGTTTAAAATCAATTTCTAGTACTATTGATATGAATGACTAATGTAATTAATAATAACAGGCAAATAAGAGGAAATTAAATACATTTAGTAATTGGAAGAAAGGAAAATTAAAAGTACATACTTTGTTCTCACACTGTGAAAGTTATTTTTTTTTTTGTAGATTCTTTGAGAGAATTGGATGAAACTGTGTTATTACGATCAGTTTTTTGTTTCTTTTTCTTCACATCAGTCCATGCATTTTTCCCAGAGGATCTTTTTAAGGACGTGGATGCTGACCATTCAATTTCTTCTGGTATTGTGATTATGTTATTCTTCTTGATAAAAGTAGATGCTTTCTCGAAGTTGTTGAAAGTGCTCATGTCATTTGCATAAAGGATTCTAATTTTGGCTGGGTAGACAAGCTGTGCTTTTATTTTATTTTGTTTAAGGAGTTTCACAAGTGGCCAGGTTTTTTTCCCTAGTTCTAGTACCTGGAGGAATAGTCATTGTCAAATCTTATTTGGCTTTATTTGTAGGTTAAAGGATGTTTTCTCCATGCTGATTTAAGTATAAGTTCTTTATCAAGGAAAGATAGAAATTTTACTACTATAGCTCTTGGAGGAGAAGTTGGTGAGGAAAGTATTGGTTTACCTATGGCTCTGTGCACCCTTTCTATTCCACTAGAAAGACCTTCTTTTAAGTCTAATATTTCAGGTAGCCAAGAGTTTAAAAACAAACTGATGATTTCACCTTCAGATTTCTCTGGTAGTCTGAAGATCCTTATATTTGTTCTCCTTTCTCTATTCTCCAGGTCGCCTATTTTATTTATTAGCCAGTTGTTTTTTTGTAAATGGAATTCACTATGGTTTTCCTCCTGTTTAAGCCTTCCATTTATTTCACATAATGAAGTCTCAATGTCAGATATTTTAGATTGTTGTAGTATTTCTTTGAGTACATCAGTTTGTTTCTGACAATTTCTTTAAGGTTTTCTAGATTCTCCTTGAAATTGTCCATTTTCAGAGAAAGTTCATGTAGGGTGGTAGACATCAGTTGTATTTCCTTTTTCAGTGTAGTTTCAAAGTGGGAATTCTTTGAGTTGCTCATTTCCACACTATTGATGTAATCTCCAGTTAATTTTGACAGGGAAGTTTCAGTAGATTTTCTTCAAATTTGCAGTGGAGATAGGCTGTATATTCCTTAAAAAGGTTTTGTTATTTTAGTTTGTTGAAGTTGATTATTTTCCTGTATTTTAGAATAGATTTGTGGAGCTCCAAAAAGATGCTGCTATCAGTTAGCCATCTAGGCTCTGTCCCCGGGCCTGAGAGCAAGTCTTTTGGAAACTGGCCCCTAATGTTAACTGTTTTTTTTTTTTTTATCTGCATATTATCGGTCAGCAGCAGGAATTTGGTATTTTCCCATAGTCTTGCTCTAAAAAAAAAAATCAGTAGGGCCTTCAGTTCAAGACCAAGGAAATCAGACAGTTGTTCAGTGAGAACCCTTTTTTATACTATATGCCTTCATGCAGTCAGTGAAAAGTATGTATATTTTGATAAAAGAAGTCAGTGATAAGAATTACAAGTAGGCACCACTTGCCTAACTTTCAGTGGAATACCACTATACATAGCTGCAAAATATTTTTTTTAATTTCAAATTAATATCACATAATTTAAAGGAACATAATGCAAAGTCTTGATAACTCCTCTGTATAGTTCTTTGTTTAAACGTTTCTTAGACTAAACTACCATTCAGCATTCTTTATTCTTTAGTGGTGGCAGATAGTCCCCCCTGACCCACTAGTCTGATCCATCATCAATCATCTTACCTTTCAGATAAGCTGCACAGCTGATTTAACTAACATCTTTTTTATTCTGTTCCTCTTTAAAAAATATGTGTTACATTTTCCTCTGTTGATAAAATGAATTCCACATGAACCAAACACTTTGTGTCTGATTTGCTAAGTTCTATTAATAAGGGAACCTTCAAAAATTAAACCAAAGGGTTATAACAGGGAAAAGAAATGGTCCTCAAACATTAAAACCCCATGTTCTGGTTAGTTGGACAACATGAGGTTATAAAAATTCCATTTTTCCGTAATGAGTTTATCTGGAAAATCAGAAGTGCAATTTATCTTCATAGTGAGAGTTCTATATTAACGATTAGCCTTTTTTAATAAATGAATTCTGTTGTTGTAGATTCCAAACCATTAGTCAGTAGCCAACAAAATGATTATAAACAATCCAATTATTAAAACAGGAGGTACAAACGTAAATGATATGTATATACATATTATCATCAACTTACTTCTGTACCTCCTTGCTTATCTGTGGATAAATCCTACAACTGCATTTTACTTTTGCTTCCTATACTTTAAGTAATTTCCACCAACCATATATTTTTTGGACCCACTTCCCCCCAACCTTATCCAATCTACATCATCTTATGTGTCCCCTTCTTACATGGGTGGTGACCAATTATATTCTGCAGTAAGTCTAGACACAGTTGGGCTGTCCTCCATTAGGTTTGGGAAGACCTTAATGGAATTTCATATTATGAGAACACTAGGCTTAGAAGGGAAAAGAATAGGAGACACACAGCATATATGTGGCCAGGAGCAGGGATTTCTGAACATGCATAGTGGAGAGGAAAGCCCTACCTGGAGTGGAATGAGCATAACATCCCAAATATTACTGCTGATAGTGCCTGCTCAATCAAGCCCCCTGCCCCCAAGTTTCCAAAAGATTGTTAGCCAACTTGCAATTAGAAAACATTCCCAGTCTCCATTAGGCAGCAGCCAGCTGCAAACAAACTCACAGCTCTCCCCTTGGGATTGGCTAGCTGATATAAGCCACTCAGCCCCACACCCCTTCCCCCTTCCCTGCTTTTTCACTTCCCAAGCCAATTACATTCCTCCACATTTTGAAGAAATTTTCCTGACTTCACCCTGAAATGTCCTCCTCTTCTCATCATCTTCTGACTGTCTTACAAAACCAGGCAAGCAGAATTACCATCAGAATCTGTAGTATTACTTAGACGACAGTCCAATTTTCCCTCAGTAATACTGAAAACCTCAGAAGCAAACTAATATTTTCAAGTCCAAAACACTGAGTTTGTCCAGAACACAAAATCTTGAAATTCGCTACTTCATGCAAACTATATACAAAGCTGTTCACTATAACATAAAGGATTACTCTATTTCCACCTGATAAAGAAATAGCTTTGTGCAACCACCCATCATAAACTGAAACAGCTATTTTTATAGGGGAAAAATGCCTCAATCTCCTTACTATATTAGTCTCACTCTGAGATAACATAATTTCTGAGAAATAATATACATTCTAAAAGTTACAAAACATTACTTGCTCTTCACCAAAATGCCCTTTTGCTACTTTTTGCCATACCACCAAAAACTCAACATGGTCTGTCTGGAAAAATTAAGATCCTGAAGACAATAAGGGATAATTTCAATGGATGAGACTGCAGTGACTTTCCTAATGCCACAGTTTCACAAACCACCTCTGCTGCCCTTTCCACACCCTCAGATGCTTGCTGGTGAGTATGCACTCCACTTGATTTAGCTATTCTACATCCAGTTAACTGTAAGACAAAATTGGCTGCTGTGAAGAAAGCATGTTGATCCTAGTTTTTAATTAAACACTGGGTAGGTACTGCTCCAGTGGCATAGAGGAATAAAGCCCAGACTACTGCTCAGCTGACTGGGTTTGATTAGTGACTTGGATGACTGACTGACCAGCATAGAGGGATGGGTGTTACAACCCCTGGGGGGTTAGCAGACCTGTGTTTTTGACTGAGTGACCAGCATAGAGGAATGGGTGTTACAACCCCTGGGGGTTTAGCAGACCTGTGTTTTTCACTGGTAGAGGCTGGAAACAGCTCATTGGGGGGTGCCCATAAGAGGGAAAAAGGATGGAAACATGGCTGAGTTGCTATGGAGGTTATGTGAAACGCTATACATATCAATTTCATGACTGTCCCTTAGACAAAACAACAGGGGCCACAGAAGGGAGGGGGAAAAACAAAGACTAAGACAAAAATGCAAAAAAGGATGGATTTTAGAAAGTGTGATTCACACCAGGACATCCTTAACATCCTTCCTGGTCTCGTCTAATTTACAAGCAATGGACCAAAGGATGACTGGAGTTGTGGCAGAACTAGCAAGGACATGGGGCACTTGGACAGTTGTTGGAATGAAAGAAGGGGGGCAGAAATATAACAAAAAGTAAAAAATAAAATAAACACTGGGTAGGTGCTGCAGTTTCTGATAAGAAAGAGTGACAGATTTACCTGCAAATGCAAGAAACATATGTGTTATCTGTTGTGTGATATATGAGATGCCTTGTTCTACAGAGGTATGGAAAAAAGTTGTGATGTTTCATATATCACCAAAAGCTCCCACTGTATTCCATTTATCTGTTTTTATTTTCTTTTATTTATGTAAACAATTAACTGAAAAGGATCTTAAATAGGTTATATATCTTTGTATGAGTAGACCATTTTGTGAGTTTGGTTCTGAAATGTTTTCTAACTTTTTAAATGATTCACTTTTTTGGAGGTGTTGTAGTACTGATATAACAGCTATGTCAGTATTAATGATTTTCAGATTTCTATTTTCATTTTATTTTATCTTTTTTTCTAATTAATTTTTTTTTAATTAGTACATATAGATTTAATTTCTGTGGTTTGTTTTATGTGGATGCTGTTTTGTGTGTTGTGTGTATATTTTTTTCTTTTAGTATGAATGAGGCTGAATTACAATGATTTAGGATGCAGACAAATTGATAATAAATGCATGATGATATGGGTAAAGGCAGTGATGAAAAAAATGTAATGTGGCAGAAGCGATCGGATGAGTTCAGATCACTTCTGCTGGTGTAAAAATGTCTAATATTATGAATGTTCAGTTATACGATTATATTGATGTTTCACACACACACACACACACACACACACACACACACATATATATATATATATATATATATAAATTAATAAATAAATAAATACATATATATATATATATATATATATATATATATATATATATATATAGATATGTGTGTGTATTATATATATATATATATATATATATATATATATATATATATATATATATATATATATATATTTATTTTTATTTATTTATTATTTGTTAACCGGGAAAGTCCGACTTGGAATTAGGCCAATTTTCAGCTGAGGCCTGGGGAGAAATGTGTATGTGTGTGTGTGTGTGTGTGTGTGTGTGTGTGTGTGTGTGTGTGTGTGTGTGTGTATATATATATATATATATATATATATATATATATATATATTTATTTGTTTATTGGGAAAGTCCAACTTGGAACAAAGCCAATTTTCAGAGGAGGCCTGGGGAGAAATGCTCTAGGTGCATGTTTTGTAATGTGGTGGGAATTCAGAGTACCCAGGGAAAAGAAAACCCACACGAACGCAGGAATGATATGCAGACTCCACACAGAAGGCACGCCAGTCATGAATCAAACCAGAGAATCACTTGCTGTGAGGTGACAATGTTACCACTGCACCACTGCACCACTGCACCATATATATATTTGGATGTACTTTCTATCAACGAAAGTACGATCCATCAAATTACACTTATCCACTCACTATCCACCGAAACTGCCTTTTAATGATACAATGAACTGCTGAATTCCTTTCCCAGGGAAAGTAACCACTGGACCACCATGGTGAACTGTGCCCTGCGAACTGGGAGTTGGTATATTTAAGTAGGGGGGGTGTGCAGGGGTGAAGCCTTCCACATGGGGAGTGGGGTGGTGAAGCCCTCCACTTTGGTGGGCACTGTGTCTTTCCATTATGTGTTGTTTTCTTGGTGGTCCAGTGGTTCCTTTCCCTGGGAAAGGAATTCAGCAGTTTATTGTATCATTAAAAGGTAGTATCAGTAGATAGTGAGTGGGTAAGTGCAATTTGATGGATCGTAATTTCGTTGATAGAAAGTAGTGCCGTATATATATATATATATATATATATATATATATATATATATATATATATATATATATATATATATATCCCCTCCAAGTTGACATAATTCTACAGCTTATAGATGAATGTAAATATATACACATATAAACATGCATATAATATGTATATGAATCATGCTCTATAAATGTAATAACTTAATCATATGCAGATAATGGCATGTAACGTATTACTCTACCCATCAGCTAACACATAACACTTTATTCACCCTGATAATGGACCTAATTATGATACTACTGTTAACTACAGAGCCATTTGTAAATCAAAATATACATGCCATAAACTCTCAATAAAAAGTGGGTCAGTGTTGTATGCCTTTGTACGGTGCATGAAAAATCTAAAAATGCTAACTCCAGAAATAATAGTCAATGGGAAATTATATAACTTTATGCCACTTTAACATCGATGGGAAATTAAGTTTTGGCGTTTAGCCAAAGAATGTGTTAGTAACATTCCTGAAAGTTGTATGGCCGATAATCGAGGGGATTCCTTGTTACAGTATTAAAGATTTCCTCATTAGCTTTGTACTTTTGAAGTTCCATTGTCTATAGCATAGTCTGCAAATGCTTCTGAGATATGTTGAAAATCAGGTACTGTAAGTCTAAGAAGATCACAGTCATAAATGACTCACTTATGAATGTCATTTTAGTATTTAAAGTCATGCATTCTGCCTGCATAGTGAATGGGATTTTTTAAATGCCTTTATTAAATTACCACTTAAAAATTAGGCACACATACATTAATAGAAAACAAAACAAACCTTATCAGCACATTTCATACATTATATATTACATACATGTTTTCTTTCTTTGTAACAACTGCCATTCAGTCTAACATTACATAAATTGTTCATTTACTACCTTCCCCTTAAACATCACTCCTCCTTCTGAACATTATTTTGCACAAATTGTTCACAAAAATTCCATTTATTTCTTTCATTTGTTCCTTCCATTTTCTAATGATCCCATTTAAGGTTCTTTTATATCTTTTACAATATTCAATACTTGAAATACAGCTGCTTTATGTTTTGATTTCCATGTTCTAGTAATTGCTTTTTTGGTAGCCAATAGAATTAAAATTAATGGGATTTTTAAGTTGGAAGAATAATAAAACAAAGTATTCATTCTAAATAGTTATATTGTTTCTACCTAAAAGAATATAAAATACTCTTATGACTTAAATTTTAAAATGTCAGGGCTGCATTTCAAGCAACCTTTGGAGTGCTTTAGTTTGGCATTGCACACAAGCACTGTTTCTGTAGGGGATCTGCTGAATTAAGTACTGTCATCAGGTCTCATTGTTCAATAAAAGAAAGCTTCTAAGCAATGTTCTGCATTTTTCAAGTCATAAATTTACTAGTTAATGTATTAATGCTATGTTCAAAGTTCTGATACAATACTGCTCCAAAACAACACACAGTTATAGGCATACACACACATACAAAGCATATTTCTCTCTCTCTCTCTCTCTTATATATATATATATATATATATATATATATATATATATATATATATATATATATATGTAAAAACAAACTACTAAAACCACCACAGAGATAAACATAAACAAGTTGCTTTAATAAAATAATATAACATAGATACAAGATGAGCGCTTTCGGATAAAACCCTTCTTCAAGTCTAAAAAACTTTAAAATTTCATAATCTTTTAAAAAAACATTTTTCAAGCAATCACATGGATGATGTAAATTAATCATATCAATCCCTAAGACATTATTGGTTGGACAAAAAATCTGCATCCAATCATAGCATTCATGTAATGCTTTGTCAACAGGAATGTCTGTTTACTTGACTTGCACATAATAGGCTAATCTTCTTTTGATACTGTATTGTATTTTTCCATTTGTTATGCACACATATGGAAAGACCGACTTTTTGGATTTTTGCATTTCACAGTGTTTATTACTGATCTTAACATACTGCATTAATTTATAGTTTTGTATATTAGCTTACCTCAACATCTAGAGGCAATGCATGCATTTTTCCTTCACCTATATAGAGTGGATGTAATGGGCTAGATATTATTTTATAATGATCTTGTATTTGTTAATATGCTGGTGAATCAGTACCAGTATTCTGCTTTTTGCATGAGATAAAGAAATTGGGCATTTCTATGCAATGGTCTGTAGATCTAAGGGATTAGCTGTCTTAACTATGATGTTTTCAATCTGATGGGATGTTTATTGTTTCTTTTGTATACCCCCATTTGGAAATTATATATGTGCAGCTTAATACTTGTATGGTAATATACTTGGAATTGGAATGGAAGTTCCAGGTCATGTTTTATTGATATTTTCTACAGCTTATGTTATTTGTTTGATATTGATGACAATAGGGTGGAATAGTTATATGCTGATAGGTGATTGGATGGAGTAATACCTCACAACCAATGCAAGCATATGTGGTTCTTTTGATGCATTATCAGCTACCTGGCGATGTCCACTGTTTAATATAGTTGTATATGTTTAGCCACCATTTGATCGCAAATATGAATTCAATGAGAATTTATGTGAGGCTTTATTTAATATTTATTATATATACTCTTGAACGATCAGTGTATAGCTTTTGGATAGTCATTCAACTTAACAGAGTTGCCTAATGATTTATTTGAGGAATATATTTATATTTGCTTTTATCCTTGATAGTGGGTACATGCTTAAATTTAGTTATTTGATGCTTCAGGTGGTTTAGGTGATTCTTCAAATGCTTTTATGTTTAGATTGGTAGCTATGCATAACAAATAATTGTGTTTTGTAATGTTAGCTATAGGGTGATGCTTCCTGCTTACTACAGTTAGATATTTGTTATCATTCCGTTATTATTTATTGCAATGGATTTAATGTATTTTATGATAGTGATTTATTTATTTATTTATTTTATTATTTTATTTAAATTTGTTGACCGGGAGTGTCCGACTGGACGTGGGTCCATTTTCAGTGGAGGCCCGGGAAGAAAAGCTCCACAGTAAAATAAACAGATAGTAGTTGCATTGGATTACATAGTGATTAACAATTTAACACAGAAATTACTTACAACATATTTACAGATGAAGAACATAGTACATCATATGACAACTAGAATCTTTATCTGTGAAGTACATAACAGGCATTAACAAATGTAGCAATGAGAAGTTCCTGCTGTATAATAAGTACTAGGCTTATGAGCATCTGAGCTTGCTATCATCAAGGTAGTTAGTGAGGTGAAAGAAAGGTAGTAGTTGGATGGGGTGGATGATATTAGAGTGGGAGTTGCAAGGGCATAGCCAGCATGTTTTTAGGTGCGCTTTTAATAAAGTTTTGAAGTTGGTGCATGATGGTACGGAGGTAATTGTGGGTGGGAGTGAGTTCCATAATTTGGCTATGGCGCAAGAGAATAGTGCCTCACCAGCAGAGTTATTGGCTTTAGTGATCTGCAAGGGATTTTTGATGCCATATACACTTTTAAATGATCAGTATCATAGTTTTTGGATCACTGATTTATCTGATAGAGCATCATATGATTTTTATATGAATGTATCTTTTTTTGTTTTTGACAGCCGTTACGTGCTTATTCAGTGATTTGATGCCTACAGTAGTCTGGAAGTTTTCACTATGAGATAGGCAGTTATGCCTAGCTGCACTGTCATTAAGTTTTAGATTTTTTTAAAACATGATCTGATTTGTAGTTAGCACGTTTCTATGTGATATATGGATGGATTCTTTTTGTGCCTGATCATTGCTCTTTGGTTGCTTTCGTTTGACCAATGACAGGTTAATGTGCATATGTATGGGAAGTGGATTGGTTTTTGATATCGATTCCCATTTTGTTGAAGGTTTAACCTGTGTCCAATGGATGTGTAGCGCACAGTTACTATGCAACAGGTGTACTTTGATTTTAGATTGGTTTGTGCTTTTATATAACATCAGCAATCAAGGAGTGTATGCACGTTGTCCATTGGTCACTTAACATCACTTTTTGACCAATGAAGGTAGAACAACTTGTTAATAAGCAAATGCTATGATTGGATGCAGATTTTCGTCCAACCAATAATGTCTTAGGGATTGATATGATTCATTTACATTTTCCTTGTGATTGGTGGTTGAAAGATGGTTTTTAATAGTTAATGGAATTTTAAAGTGTTTTAGACTTGAAGGGTTTTACCCAAAAGCACTCGTCTTATATCCACTTTTTATTATTTTATTAAAGTACCTTGTTTATGTTTATGGTTGTGGTGGTTTTGGTACTTTTTGTTTACGGTTTTTATACAAGTTCCAGTACCTGCCTTCAGTGGCCAGGATCTTCATTTGTTTTGCTTTTATTTGGGTGTATTTGTATTTATAAAAATATTACATATTTATATGAATTATAGTTTTTAGGTTTAACTATAATTTTATTACCTACTGACATACCTCTCAACCTCTTAGAGCAAGAAATTTAGATAAAGCCATAAATAATGGGGTGGACAAAGGACCCAAAATAGCGATAATTGTTAAATATTGCTCTTTCAAGCTTAGAAAGTTGATAGAATAGAAGCTTTTACATAAGCATGAATTTTCTGAAGGGAATGAAGCCTGAAACTCAATGCCTGTCATTATATTCTGACTTGAATCCTGAACAATTTGCCATTGATTTGCTAGAAAACCACACTTTTATGAGAATCAGACCAAAAATATGAGGCAAACATATATACATTCTGCAGAATTCAGGACAATTGAGAAGTATGCCTACTGACCTTTAATGATCTTATTTGCTGTAACCACAGCTTAATGTTTTCAACTTCTCAGAGACAAATATACAATGTCTAGGGCTTGTTTGTGCTATTAATATTCATTTTTGTATTAGGTACTCTAGTCTATTATGTCCTGCAGCACTGAATTCTAGGCATACACTATCCAACAGTGCCAGATCAAACATTGCCTTGTTGACCACACAGAGGTGACCACTATCTAACCTGTATAAAGCAGAATATAATCATGATTCTTGAGCATTTCTAAATAGTTCAACATTTCTAACCTTGTGGTTTTCTTCGTCAGGTATCACTGTATGTTTCAGGTTACTTCAAGCATGTTGTGCAAAAGCTACAGAACATAGTGTGTTATTCAATAATTGGTGAGATGAATGAGGTAACATTTAGTATAGTGATCTTCCTGTAGATATTAGACATGTTCTTTAAATATGATGAGCTACAGCATATGCATGTTTGACTTTGATATAAGTTTAAATTAATGTATATCCTTCTTACTACACTATTAATAATGATGTAAGTTTTTTATAATTTGATCATTTATTTTGTACTAACAATCTATACTTTTTCTTCCAATTCTCTTAATGCCACATTTACTATCATTAAAACTATGATAATTAGTACTTGATCAGGTATGTATTTTTGTAGTGTATACTGAAAAACGTTGGCATGTTTTATTGCAGCATTAGCTAGTTTGAAAATCATTATCAGATTTGATTATCCACACCCCATTTCCCACCTTTATGTCTGACAAAGGTAGTAAGAAAAATGCCCCTTCTGTTGAGCCCTCAGGAACATCACTGGTAACTACTATTAAGAATAGACAGGTAACACCCATCTTGACTTGATTCCTGTCATATGACCATTTATTCATGCACCAAATTACATATGGATTTAATACTTTTAATTTATCACTTATTCCCTTATTTAGAGTAGTCTCAGATGCCTTTGTAGGGTCAGGATAAGTAGTATACATTGATATATTTTAATGTTCTATTGCCAGCAGAAGTGGCTCCATTATGTCATTTTGCACATGGTCCATTGTGCCTGTTTCCATGATTTTTACAAAGAAAGCTGGCCAGACTGACAGGTCTAAAATTGCTTAGCTTAAAATTAAAAAAACAATTAGGACAAGAAGTGTCACTGTTAGAAGAACATAGAAGAGGGAACATATCAATAAAAATGCTTATAAGGATACAAGTGATAAAAGCAACAAGCACTATCAGAACAGAACAGGGTCTATCATACACTACTGCAAATAATAAACTACAGATATCAACACAGGCAGAAAAACTTTGAGGATATGCAGATAAACATAAAGGAAAAGTACAAATAAGCAATTAATTGATGACCCAAAAAATCTTTTATAGACAATTGGGAAACAGAGGAAAGGAATCGAAACACCACCAAAAAAAGAAGAAATAGACACATTTTGGAGAAATATTTATGAAGACACTGTGGGATGTAACAAGGATGCTGAATGGATAGAATAAGTAAAAGAAACAGTAAGAAGTTTAAATGTACAGGATATAAAATGGGGTTAAGTAACATCCAGAGAAACTGAAACAAAATTAAGAAAAGTTTCTTACTGGAAAATATCAGGCCCAGATGCAGTACCTACCTTCTGGCTAAAAGTATTAAAATCTTTGCCCAAAGATTTAACCTTGAGTAAGAACTACTGATATGTGCATCTCAAACAGACACCAACCTTGTTAACAACAGGAAAAATAATACCCCCCTTAAGAGTGAACCTACACACTGACAGTTTATATAGTCATTTAGAAGAAAGGTAAATCATGGCAATAGAACAAAAGGGTAACAAAAGGGTAACAAAAGAAAGTTGTGGAACAAAGGATAAAGTCCTAATGAAGAATTACAAAAAGGGAAAGAATAGCATTTGACGGTATCCCACATTCATGGATAAAGGAGTGTTTACAGATGTGTAAAATACACCCTATATTAATCAATTACATTGCAGCAAATATAAAACAGTGGCAAACCACTTTGCAGCTAAGTCATGACAAAGGGCAAATTATTATCCCAGGGATAAACCTTTGAAAGGGGGATATTCCAGGGTGATGCTTTGTCACCACTGCTGTTTTGTCTTGTCCTTAACCCATTAAGCTGCCTAATTAATAGATTAGATCTTGGTTATAATTTGGCTCCCAAAAAACATTAAAGTGTAAACAATTCTCATCTTCTTTTTGTGGATGACTTAAAATGCACAACAGATGAGGAGATGAAAGTACACCTGCAAGTGGTTAAAACATTCTGAGATGATATAAGAATGCAATATGGTCTAGATAAATGTGCAAAAGTAACATTTTAAAGCAGGAAAGCTGCAGCACCAAGAAAATATCAGTCTAGGACAGGAACGTGATATCAATGAACTTGAGCAGGCAGAAGTGTATAAATGTTGGAGAATTGAAGGATTGCCAATAAAATATAATCAAATGCAAATAAAACAGGAATACTTCAGAAGAGACAGCAGTTAAGTACTTAGAACAGTGGTTTGAGTTTAATGAAAAGAGCTACTTGTTTAGACTAAGTTATCTTTAACAGAGCCCTTTGCGTTCAGTGGCTTATTCAGTGTGACCACTGCCCTTAGTTTGCAGGACATACAGGAAAACAGTCTTTTCCAGGACAAGTTAGCAATCAAGCCCTTTCTCCAGGAATTATGTACCACAGGCTTATCTCCAGGAGAAAAGTGCCTGAAGCTTTTCAGAGAAGGGCCCAAGCTGGCTGTACTGTATCTGGTAATTGCTAGGGTATTATTTATATCAACATCTAATGAGTTTGTGGAGAGAATTTTTCTTTGGATAAAAACAAATGGACAAATGTGTGAAATCATTATAGTGTGGGCTTGTTAACAGCTGATCTAATGATGATTATAAATTACTGGATGAAATGTTTCTTTGTTTGTGTCTTTCAGCTTTTCCCGGTTAGGGGTCGCCACAGCGGAACTCCAGTCTGCTAATGATTGGCAGTAGATTTTTACATGCTGGCTTGCCGGGCCTAATGCACAACCTTCAACGAAGAAACGTCCATTCATGCATGTTGCCACACAGAATACGCTCTAACTGAGAATCGAACGGGCAACGTCTAACTGTGAGGCGACAACTCTACCGCAGCACCACCACTGCAGTACTGGATGAAATGCAGTGACTTATTCAAATTTTATGTCAAATTGAGCAATTCTTAATGTAATCAAGTCAAACGCAAAGTACACATTCAAAAACCAATAACTGATTTATACATTCAATAAGAAATAACTGATTTATATTCAAAAAGAAAGAACTGATGTATTTTAGTTTGTTTGTAGAGTGCACTAAGTAAATATTTTGGTTTATCAGTTTAAAATAGTTAAGGTTGGTGTAATACTTTGAATTTAGAGTTTTCTGCTTTATTTGAAATAATCATACTTGTCGGTTTAATATGAGTAGTATATTTTTTCAGTAAAATTTACTGGGTGTTATAGCCAAGTAATGTGCGTGTGTTTTTACAGTAATGTTTCACTTTTACTGTTAATGCTGCATGATATAAATGATTTGTGAGAGATTTCAATATGCTGTAATAGCTTCGCTCTGTGGTACACATGGGTCTATGGTTTTTCATCAAAGAGTAAAAGCATTGAATGGCATGACATCATAAATGCCATTCATCAAAACCTCCTCATGTGGGAGCCTGCGCTCCCACACTCCCCCTGCTAATTATATATACCAACTCTGAGATTGCAGAGGAGAAAGGATTTCCTTATCCCTACAGTAATGTGATCTTAGTCAGAACAGCTCGATGAATGGCATGTTCAATGATACATGCCATTTGATGCTTTGGTCTTCGATGGATAGACATGTATCTGGTACACATGAATGTATCTCTTCCACCACTCCTCTAGTGATGTCATGAGCAGAGGGTGTGGCCAGTATCATACCATACCTCCATGTCCCACTTTGACCAACTTAAAAGATATTTTGGCACTAGAGTTGCCACCTATCTGTTTTTGTTCTGGACTATCCAGAAATCAAACAGCTTGTCCAGTAGTCTGGAAAACACTGCACAAACTCAAGTATTCTGTTTCAAAAAAAAAAAAGAAAAAGACTATAAGAGTTTGTTAAATCAACAGATTTTACTATGCTTTTTTTACAGAAAAGAATACTAAATTGGCAGAAAGAAGGCATCACAAATGGAAAAAAGAGGGCGTTCCACTCGTCTGAGGTGACAATGACATCATGAAATGGGTGGAAAGTGGGTGAGGAGAGGAGATGGGCGGGATTATGGTAAGTGCAAGGGTTGTGGCCTAGGTCCAGTTTTAGCCACATCAAAAGGCGGCAACCCTACATGGCACTCCTATATATTGACTCTAACTTAGTCTGCTTCCTACATTAACTAATCACCTCACTTCTGTCTCACCCAGAACATATTTTTACCAGAAGCCACTATTCAAATCTATCCAATTCCTCCTTTACTTGACATGATACCTTCCTACCTAGCTCACTGTCAACAACTAAAATGCAACATGCTTAGCCATTCAGTCCCAATCTTCTCTTGGCTTTTTCTGTCCTACCTCACAGGTTATTACAATCAAATATACGAAAGCAACATAGCCTCACCTAAAACCCACAGACAATGCAAAGCACAACCTTCTTACCCTACCTGATGTCATCCAATATATACAATAATTTCCACACTAACAACTTGAAATTCCACTGCTTGAAATTATTCACAAAATTCATTAAATTAAACCAATATCATAAAATTAAAAGCTAAAAGTAAACACCCCACTATATCCTTACTATGCCTCCCAGCACTTCACCTCAGTGTGACCATTTACCCCAACCCTGGCCCATCTTTCCTTCCCAGCAACAACAAAACATGGAATGACTCAGCCCCCGCTAAGCAGCTCAACAATTCCACAAATAAGCCAGGCTTAAATATCCATGTTAACCTTAGAAGCTTCTATATCAATATTTGGATTTCAGCCCACTCACCAGCTAAAACACCAAATAAAAGATGAAGAAATTCTCCTTCTCTCTCTGTCTCTCTCGCTAGTCTACAATATATTTAGACTGGCTAGAAAAACAAAAAGCTGGTAATGTAGCTATTATATTCAAAATACCCTAGAAATGTCACTGTACCACAACATCACCTCTAAATTTAACAAAGCTGTGATTCTTATGTCCTTCCTCAAACTAATCAGTTATAAAACCCTCTGTATTATATCTACGTTCTTTCTGGCAACAGCATTCATTGCTAAAGACATCTTGTTATTGGTATCTACCAACATTCCTCACAAAACAATCATCCAATTATTATGGGCAGGTGTCATCTCCTAACTCCCCAAAAACTAATATAAATCTCTTCAATTTCACCCAACTCATTAATACTCCCACTAGCTATAACAAGCCCAGCAGCAAATCCTCCATTTTGGACAGGATAATCACTACTGATCCCATCAAAATTACCTGCTGTGGAGCTCTTCCTAGTACAATCAGTGAGCACCTCCCTACATTCACGCATAGAATCTTAACCCATACAGTTAAATTGTACCACTTCAAAGAGGTACATAATCTAACTACGTTCAGCCAGGATACCTTTATATTCACCCTACTAACTTATAATTGGAGCCAGTGGCGGCTGGTGACTTCAAATTAAAGGGGGGCTGCCGGAGACAGCTGAATGGGTGGGGCCAATGGGGAGGGGTGTGTCCAACTAAAACGGGGTGGGGCTATGCTCAAAACCACAACAACTGGAACTTTAATTAAATACGCTGCCCTGGGTGCCAAACCATCATTATGAGAGTCCAATCAAGACAAAATGAAGTCCAGAAGAAAAAAAAATTTCAATGCATTGGCTACATGACAACTTACTCAATATCTAGATGGAAACACAAAGGTTGTGAGGCATGAAAAAATAAATTACTTTTTAAATACATTACTGGAATGCCAGTCAAAAGCAGTTTTAATTATAATTTATATTCAGCTTTATAAAATTACCAAGTAACATACTGAACGTAGCAATCTCTGTAATACCCCCACTTGTAAAAATGTTTCTTATCCAAAAAAGACCTGCTGCCTGACAACAACAATCTACTTGTTTCATAGGGAAGACATGATCAAAGTAAAAAAATGAACAGCAAACAAGAAACAAGCTCAAGATAAATTACTTAAAGGATTACTGCACAGGGTATGAACCACACAATAGATTGCCATTCTGTTTAGTTTACGGGTAAAGCCTGCAAAGATGACTGCAGGTCTCCAACAAATGTAATGAGCTTCTGAAAATACTGTCCTTTATTACAAATACTGTCATATGCATTTCAATACCTAAGGCTTACATGTTATCTAGTTATGTAAATATTCTCTGCATGGCAACAATAAAAAGGCTTTCAGTGCTGGTAATTCTTTAACAGTATGCTTATTAAAGCTTACTTGCATCTTATCAATCTCCGACAGCTTACCTGATGGTCATTAAAGCATGGCTACTTAAACACAGAGCTACTGGGTACTACAACAGCATGCATTTTCTGAATAATAAGAAGCATAAATCAACAGTATAAAAATATGAAAGAAAACCAGAACATTCTGCAAAATCTAGGACAGATTAAAAGCCACAGTCGTACTTGTGGTCTACCTTGGATGGGGGAATACTCTGCACACTTACACTGCATAACTGCTCCATGCCTTGCTTGGACACATCCAAAGCCACTACAGTGGGGAGTGGGGTGCAACAAGTATGTCACAATTTGAAATGTCTCTGGCTGATGGTGATAACTCATACCTCTCAACCTCAGAGCAAGAAATCTGGACAAAGCCATACATAGAAGTGGAACACAGGCCCAAAAATAAGAACAAGTTTTAAATATTGCTTACTTAGAAAGATAATAGGCTAGTAGTAGGTCTTCATTTGTATGAATTTTCTGAAGAGTATTAAATCTGAAACTCACGTCTGCCATTATTTTTTAACTTCAGTCTTTAATTATTTGCCACTAATTTGCCAGAAAAACAGACCTTTATGAAAAATGGACCAAACATGTGATGCAAAAATATGAAATTGACACACAATACAGCTGGGAACCTGTCAAAGAAGGGACACCTTTTTAATATTAGTACTGTTAACTTGAACAGCTGACAAAATAAGAGCATCTACATGCATTTCTGAAATAAAAGTAATCTATAACTCTGATCATTACAGTTATTTATAATTGTAAACCCTCCACATTTTCTTCCACAATTGCCATTTTGCAGTGGGATTATTAGAGGGAGAGCAACATTTTGAGCCAAAATTGGGGACAGTTGAGAGGTTTGGATATTCCTAATTCTATAAAGCGATTTATTTGCATGTACCTCTCAACCTCTTAATGCATGAAATCTGGACAAAGCCAAATATATTGGGGGAACATAAAAACAGTACTAAAAATTGCTCTTGTATAAACTCAAGACAGTTGATAGAATAACAGGTCTTGCTTTAGCATACATTTTTATAAAGGTTATGACGTCTGAAACTCAATGTCTGTCATTATTTAGGGACTTCATTGCTAAATGATTTGCCAGAAAACCACAGATTTTATGAGGAACAAACCAAAAATAAGAAGCAAAAATCTGGACAGTTAAGAGGTATAGTTCAGCTAGGGCTGTCTTTGAGTTTTCTGCCCTTCCCCCCCTCACAAAATCATGGTCAAATGGAGCCCCCCCCCCCGCAGCCATTCCAATGTCCCATTCCTTGGTTATTTCACCCCATTTACCATAGACACTGTAATGTGCATACTGCTTTACTTCTGCAATGATTTGGATTTCATTTGAAAGTTTTATTTTGCATTTTACAGCACAAACACTAAAAGATATCTGCTAAACAAAGTAATGCAGTCTCACAATGAAAATAGACTTAGCATTAAAACTTTTCTGTCCTTGAAACTCACATTCATTGAAACAGCATTGAAATCCACATTCAAAGAAAATACATCTACCCAGTGGCAGATAAAGATTAACTTTGGGCTGTTTTCAAATCATAGGCCCCTTGAACACAAAGCATACACGTGCTCTTTGATACACCTTCCTGATTGTATTAAATTATATTCCTTGTACAATACAGTACAATTGTATTATATTCCTTGTACAATACAGTACAATTGTTAGACGGCATTTTAAATTTATTGTTTTGAGCATTTTTCCAGTAACCAATGAAACAAAATGCATGCACCAATAATGGCAAAACTGCCCAGTTCAGAACATTTCCATCACAAAAGTCTACTCAAACTTCTACAGTCCACCAGTATCAGTAAATATGCACAATCTCTGAAGAAGTAAAAGTCATCTAAATAATTCCACATTAAATAAATCTGTAACTAATGAAAAGGTTGCTGCTAGCAAACAACTTTATATGTCATTGTTTCATCTACAAATAAAGTACCTGTTGCCCTTGAGGAATAAATTGCCTATGTTGCATTAAAAAAATGATAAGTTAGTAATATCGCAACAGGGAATAGATGGCAAACTGATAACAGGTTCATAGTTACTATGTATCTTCACCAAAAAGGACTGCAACATCCACCCCTTTACAACACAGTACAGTATCAGCAATGCATCTATCTACTGTGGGAGTAGAATCCACAGCCTTCTGCATCAAAAGCAGGTACACTACCTGTTATGCTATTAACAATGCAAGCATGTTCAGTATAAGCATCACTAAACTTTTGTTCCCCTGCAGCTCTCAGCTCCTTGTAAAATCTGCTCGACTCAGCTGTATCTCTGAACTTTGCAGCACAAGAAATCTGGAAAAAGCTATAATTTATTGGGGGGGGGGCAAAAGCCCAAAAACAAGGGGCACATTTTAAATATTGCTTGTATAACATTGGAAAATTGCTAGAATGAAATGCTGTGTTACCACCATACATTTTACTGCCAAGTCTTGAACCCAGGGGACCCTGTGCAAAACAGTCAGAGCAATATACCACTATGCCAAATCATCTGTTTTGTGAAAGAGAAGAAGACTGAAACTTAAATGGCTACCATTTAGTGAATTAAATTCTCACCATAGCTGTCAATCTCTTAGCAAAAAAACATGTGGACAAAGCCAGTAATGGGGGAATACAGCCCCCAAACATATTCAGTGAATTCAATCCTCACCATAGCTCTCAGCCTTAGCACAAAAAGCCTGGATGAAGCCAATAATGGGGGAATATAGTCCCAAAAATAGGTACAAATTTCAAATATCCATGTTATAAACTTAGAAAATTGCTAGAATAAAAGTTTTGTGTTACCATGTACTTTCTGAAGAATATGAAGTCTGAATTTCAAATGCCTGTTATTTTTATTTAACATTTGTTAATCAGAAAGTATGACTTGGAACAAAAGCCAATTTTCAGCAGAGCAGGGAGAAACACTGCAGACATATGTTCTTTGTAAGATGGGAGGACATGCAGACTCCACACAGAAGGCACTCCAGCCAAGAATCAAACCAGAGAACCCGTAGCTGTGAGGCAACAATGCTATCAGTGCACCACTGCACTACTGACTTTGCAAGGAAATTAGGAAAAACAAACACACAGAAACCACAGATTTTATGAGAAAGAGAACAAATATGAGGTAAAAAATTGCACTTCTTTTACAAATGGTGGTGGGTAGGGAATTCAGGCCTGTGCCACCTCCACCCAAAGTTCAGGGTTCAAGCCTGAGTATTCTCTAGCCACCTGAGCTTAGCCACTAAATAATTACTTAATAGAGGACATCACATTATATCTTAGTTATTTCATTTATAATAAAATGCCAATATATAAATACATAAATAAATGTTTACTTAGTAGTTAACTAGGTATATGGGAAAATCCACAAAAAACTAATGAAGTGAAACAAAAAAAAAATCAGTGGAGTGTAGGAAGTACTAGATTTATGTATATTGGCATGTCTACAATAAACGGCAGAAATCCAGCATTCTGCAAACAATTTACTTGCAGTTAGCGCAGAGGACAGTCTGGCAGCTACTACAGAGAATTTAGGCTATGGTCACTTTGAAAAACTGCTTCCTGCAGTCCAGGTTTAATTCATTTGCTTCTATCTGCTTACTATATGACTTACCATGTCACTTAATCAGACAGAGCTTCTTGGCCAAGTCTGAAAAAGATCTAAGTGATTACTGGTATACAGTTAAACGTACATAAATCACAACAAATTATTATGCAATTCATTTAAAAAAAATAACTTTTTTAAATATGTAAAATTTATACAAATTACTAAATGACCCGTTGCAGTGACCAAGCACACATAAGAAACATCTTTACGTGATGTGCTTCCACCTAGTTACAGATTGAATGATGTCCTTTTTAAATAAGACATTTTCACCATAACGTATCACATGTTTGTAGATTTTCACTGATTTGAGGTGGCAGATAAAGCACTTTTGCATGGATTCCTTTTTTTTTTTTTTTTGGTAATGTAAATATTTTCTTTTTTATCAGCTTTTACTTGCTGCTGGTCATATAATGGCAGCACATTTTAAAATGCATTTTCAAAACTGACTGATTTATTTATCTACAACTGCAGCAGGTAGTTGGTTCTTTTTTAGGAAGGTAACTTTATAATGTAAGAAACATCAGTCAAATGCAATTCAGGAAATGAATACCTATACCTTCTTTGCTGTACAATATTAAGACATAAAGGTACACCTTATAACTGATGTATAGTACCCTACAGCTACAAATAAATCTCTCTCACTTGTCAGCAGTACTGTTAATGCATGATGAAAGTGCAAAAGAGAACAAAAGGTATATATCTGAGCTCATTCAAACTGATATTATTGTAATGCACATGCTATACTAGTGATTGCAACTCGGTATTTAATGAGTTTTGCTAAAGGCCAGTACAGGACTGCGATACCAAGATGTTGTTTTCATCCATGTTACAGTATTAAAGTTTGTATAACACATAATGTTTTTTGTATACTTTTGTACATATTCATGTTTTTCACTTCGTCTTTTATAAGCATCAGCATTAGAGTTCAAAGCATAAAAGTCCTTCCTTCCTTTCTCTTAGTGAGGTAACTGTTTTCATCCACTACCTAGACAAAACAGCAGTGACATATTAAAAGAGACATCTTTGAACATAATAATGCAATCGCACACACACACACACACACACACACACACACACACACACACACACACACACACACACACACACACACACACACACACACACACACACACACACACACACACACACACACACACACACACATACACACACACACACACACACACACACACACACACACACACACACACACACACCCTACCTGCAAAGGCTGAAGCAAGCTACTCCAAAGCTCGTCGGTCCTGCTAGGCAGTCAAGCTCATCCATTCCAGTCTTCTTCTCAGCCTGCGCAAGCTAATGGCTGATTTCTGGTTTGGCTGGCTGTTTTCCCCGTGAGAGTCAGGCTGGAGCCTCATTCCTGCAGACGACGCAGTCCGGTTTCCTTTTCTTCCTTGCGGTCGTCACTGCACAGACTTGTGGGCTGCAGGGCAGAGATGCCTTTCTCCCCTATCAGGACTGCCTAACACAGCAGTCTTGAGTTCTGTGAGTACCAGAAACTCCATGCACGCATGTGTGGAGTTCTGGGACTTGTGATTTTTTTTTTATTTTCTTCTTTTTCTTTTCTACTAGATGGGGGGCTGCAGTCCTGCAGTTCTATAGCAAGAGCCGCCCCTGATTGGAGCGCCCTGATGTACTTGCCACTAGATAAACCTGTAACAAAATTCAATAGCATATTTCTTCCTGTGCTCAACAAACAACCCCCACTTAGAAGGAAGCGAGTAAAATTCAGTCCCGCCCCTATCAAAACCAACTAAAGAATAAATGCACAAAAGTGACATGGCCTGGAAGACCTATCAGGAAAATAAAACTATCCAAAACTTTAAACTTTTCAAGCAAATTGGAAATGACACCAATGTTGGAAACAAAGCCAAAAAAAAACACTTCTACATCAAACAACAAATAGTCTACCAAAGAAATAGTTTGGGCTTCCCTAAATGATCTATATCCTGGAGAATAGCTGAACCTAACACATCCCAGATAGATCCACCTGAAATAATTGCTACCTATTTAAATGAACACTTCATTAAAAGTGTAACCTCCATTTAAAGCTACCAATAAGACAAAACCACAAACATGGAACAACAACCAAATCCCAACTCTAAAACTTTCACTCTAAATCCAGTCCCAGTATCCACCATTAATAAATAACTATCTAAGCTAAAACCTACCACTCCTGTCACTGATAAACTGCCCACTGAGTGCCTAGAGCTAGCAGCAAATACCATAGCATATATTGTCTCCATTCTAATGCATTGGTCAGTTGCAGAATATTAGATCCTAACAGTCTGCAAAACAATCCTATGCAGCACCACTCCCCAAAGGAGAGAATTCCACTGAGCATTTTAACTTTAGACCCATTGCCATTCTGTCTCAACTTTCCAAAATATTAGAGAAAAGTATGTAAAGTCAATTATTGCAGTGCATTCTCAACAGCAGTTTCCTTTCTCTCACTCAGCATGGACTCCATCCTAAACACAGCACCACTGCTACTGCCCTACAGTTTCACCAGCACCATCAACCAATGCAGAAATGAGAGGAAACAGATCTCTCAAAGGTGTTTGACTAACTCTTCATAATTGGATTGCCCATTTCTACTGTTCAGTGGTTTCACAGCTATCTCAGTAACAGGCACCAGTCAGAAAAATGGAAATCTAGCTACTCATCTTTTCACGCAGTCACTGTTAAGGTAACTTGGGGGTCCATATTATGCCCCCTCTTGTTCAGCCTGTTCATAAATTAGTTGAACACTGCAAGTAAACATGCTACCTTGATCCAAAATGCTGATGATTTTACCTTCAGGCTCTGCTCACAATCTGTTCACCTATCACCATCTCACTCAAGATTTTTCTTCCTTCACTGAATCTTAGATAACAAATTCCCAAATGTTGATTAATGCAAAATAAAAAAATGCTTCTTGCTCCCAGGTTAGAGGCTTCATTCAAAGCCACCTTAGCCATCTCTTTCAGTAATACTCAGACATAGTCTACCAAACAAAGCTACTATGGCTGATCATAGGTGATTTATTTAAACTCAATATACATATAAAACAAGCTATTCAAACAACACATTATAAACTAGGCGTGTTCTATGGAGCTAGACATTTTCCCAATTACCGTAGCAGGAAAACTATTGCTTCTACTTTTCTCCTCCCTACCCTTTTATATGCCATCCCAATAGTCACAATGCCTATAGTTCAATCAGACTTAAAGTAGAGAAATGCTACAACAAAAAATATACTTCACCAATAGCCAACCCTGTAGGTCTCACCAGTGTCCAGCCTCTAAAAACCTCAACTGGCTGCAGCTTCAACAACACCTGAAGTATTCATAATTAGTTACTGTCCATAACTTAACACGCAGTCCTGACAGTTGTTCAAGCCTAAGAAATACTCCTGCCCCTGATGGTATAAACCTGATAGGCCCCATCATTCTAAAGATTACTACAGTTTCCTCACACAAAAAGCCAGTAGCTCAGCTGGTGATGGTTTATACTCATCTATCATCTCAAAATCCTGGAACTTGATTCCTACTACATTTAAAGATACCAACAATCTAAACCAATCCAGACTAACTACTTAACCTGTCCCTAGACACTGATCTTCTTACCTGTATAAGCTTACTTCTTTTCTACTGACAATAATGTGTATGTTACTTTACAGTTGAATAGTGTCCTTGTACATATTTTGTATGAATATCCTTAACTGTTACATACTAGGACTCTTGTGTGGCTTTTTGTGTGACTTTACAGTTTAATAGTGTCATTGTACATATTTTGGATGAATATCCATAGCTGCTATGCACTAGGTATTTTTCTTGTTAATAACCTAAATCCAATGAAATGAAATGTCTGTCAAAACTTTGTAATTTTACCAATGTCTTTGTAAATATTCATCTGTATGTGGAGCTTTTCTCCCTGGCCTCCACTGAAAATGGACATATATCCAGTTGGACTAGCCCGGTCAACAAATGTAAATTAAATAAATGCAAAATAAAAATCTACTCACATTCAAATCTAAGTTAAAATAATTTCTGCAACTGCACTAAATTTGTCCTTGCTCTTCCCAGGACTGACTCTCTAGACGTCTCTGCTATTAACTAACAAAACTATATTCATTTTTTAACACAAATAACTCCAGCCAAGCTGAAAAAACAACTGAAAAATCCAACCAGCCTGTTCAGACAGCAATAAAGGTAGTTCTTCAATACAAGTAGTGAAAAATCAGCCGGACAACATCCAAAATACGAAAGTAGATTTATTCCAACACGTATCACGACAGCACAAAACAATAGTTAAAACAGACTAAGCGCTTTCATCTCCCTACGGAGACTTCTTCAGAGACATTATTCATTTTTCACATTATATTCATTTTTTACATTGCACCATGATAGCTGATAAATAAAACAACACTGTTCTAAACTAATCAATAATACTCCATAGACAATATATCCATGGCACCATGATGTTTTTTGATACACCAAATTATAAAGAATTCTGAAATATAGCGTGTCCCCCCTATTTGCAATACTTTGTACTACCAACAGGGTATCTCTTTAAATGTGACTAATCTGAATGCATATTCAACTGTGTAAGACTTATATGGCTAATACTTATTTATTTATTTAACATTTGTTAACTGGGATGGTCCAACTTGGAACAAAGCCAATCTTCAGCAGAAGCCCGGGGAGAAACACTTTCTAGATGTATGTCTTTGTAATGTGGGAGGAAACCGGAGTACCCGGAGAAAACACACATGAATGCAGGGAGGACATGCAGACTCCACACAGAAGGTACTCCAGTCGAGAATTGAACCAGAAAACCTCTTGCTTTTGGCAACAACACTACCACTGTACCACTGCGTCATCCCAATACTTGTACATAAATGCTAGATAATTAGATTTGTATATAATTAGCAGATTTATTACATAAAGTTTAAGTGTCTGCTGTATGAGGCTTGTATATAGCTTCCTGATCTAATATGTAAACGTCCTCGATGTACTTTAATGTTAATTGACCTTTTCTTCCTTGGCCTCCCCTGAAAAGGGTTCAATACTTGTCAGGCTTTCACAGCAAGCAAATAAAAATAAATAAATGAATAAGCAATTAAATGTTTCACCCAAAACATACAAGAAAAGAATCAATTACATTTGTAACAAGGCACATTCGATAAATTTAGTAGACAGCTATTATATGCAGTGAGTTATATTTTATTATATGGCTTTACATAAAATACAGTATTGACAGGGTCAATGAATGTGAGAAAATAGAGAAAAATATTTTAGGAAGTAAAGTTGCTGGAAATAATGAAGAAAAGAATAATGACAGAGGGGACAAAAGAAGAATTCAGAGAGAATGACATAGGTGCATGTATGTTGTACGATAAGAATAATACCTAGAGCTTCAGCCTTTCGCCTCCTTATCCTCTTATATGCCATCCCAGTATTATTCACCAATGTACTGGAGTGAAATTCAATGCATTGCTTATTTACCTACAGTATCAAAAATTATGTATCTCCATTCTGCCTACATCATCAATTCTACGCTTCAAAGATTCAGTGTCGGCAACATCATTTCTAGCTGCAGTACTTAGAATCACCGTCGATAATTTATTGTTGAAATGTTTATACTATTTAGAACCAAATACCTTTAAATCTAAAACAGATACAGGTGTTTTGTAACCAACATGTTATTCACAAACTGTGCAAGTTTTGACTTCGTAGATCATTTCATATATCTGTAATTTGTCAGAGAAAACGATTACATTTTTAAGGCAAGCATAAATAACTTGAAAACAAAATATGCTAACAATCTCAAAATATTGTCTTGATTCATTTTTTATAATCTTAATGTCTGGTCTTTTGTATATATTGTAAATAGTTTTATTCTAGTTTCTCATCTTATGTTAAGAATTATTTAACTTGAAATTTATATTAATGTCAAATTTTATTACTTCTGTAATCATTTTTCTTCTTTTAAAAATGTTTTAATAAAACACTTTAAGCACAAAAAAACAAGCTTGTATTGCTACTTCTATATATTCTGTTGGTATGCAAAAATAAAAAGTGTGTCTGTGTGTGAGTGTGTGTGTGTGTGTTTGTGTGTGTGTGTGTGTGTGTGTGTGTGTGTGTGTGTGTGTGTGTGTGTGTGTGTGTGTGTGTGTGTGTGTGTGTACAACTGCAAACTTACGTCTGTTAAACTGAAATTCACCTAAACCAAAACAGTATAGTAGTGTACTGATAACCCAAAAGTTTTTGGTATAGAGTTATCAAGAAAGTCAGTGGTGTTTTTATGAAGCTGCCATGTAATTTGTTATAGAAATAGGCAGTTTGATATTCTATTATCAAAACCAAAGTAAAAACACAAAAACCTAATAAATCCAAAAGGCGTACACAGATGTGGAGTACCAAACAGCTTTAATCCTGGTACCTCAGCATTTCGCCTTCAAGGGATATCAAATTCTAAAGCTTAAATATACTAAACAGTTAAACAATTAAACAGTTGTGTTTCAAAATTTGTCTATACATCCCACCCAAGCTGTTTTGTACTGATATTCTAGCATTGTAAAAAGAAAAGTGGTACTTACCCATCAGGCTGAATAAGATTTATAGGGGAGTCAGCTTGCAATGTTAAAATTGTCAAATGGGTGAAGTAGATTGGATTCACATTTCTCGAATTTGTTATAAGTTAGAGAACTTTAAAATCAGATGTCATGAAATAATAAAGGGGGTCTGTAAAGACCAGCTTCTTTCTTGTGGCTAAATGTGACTCAGGGAGCCATGGAACAGGTTAGACAGATGTTTTCTCTTATAGTACGAGTAATCACAAAATCTATAATGAAGAAATGGAAAGAATAGATCTGATAACATTGGAAGAGATAATACAGCTTTTGATAGTCCCAATGGATGAAAAGTGGACGTCGCACTCAAATCAGAGGCATAAATTCCTTAAAAGATGGGAACTTCGGCTGTGATATCTCGACTATTTGGAGGTGCGTAATGCATAGAAATGATTAGGGGTCATAATGCTATATGCCATGGGCTAATTATATTGTATAAAAAGGAAATAGTGACTAAATATATTCAACTACATATCTTAAATATGCTGGTTTTTATGTGGGGGGGGTCGGTTGTATTCAACTAGATATCTTAAAGATGCTGTTTTTTTTTTTGTGGGGGGTTGTCGGTTGCTCTCCTCTGGGGACAAAATGGTTCTTATTTTTGCTGTTGCAAGACTGTAAAAGTTAACTGATTATTAATAAACCTGTTTTCTGCAAAAAAGTGAATAACTTCAAAACGAAGTAAGACAATCAGGTAATATGAGTATGAAAGCTATTCAGCATCCAATCATCTAGAAAATAAGTACAGTTTCTAAACTACATTAGATCTACTTTGTGGTCATACAACAATAACAGAAAATTAATTTTGTGAATTTTATAACAAACTATTGCAAAGAACTGTAGCAGATCATACTAAGATATGTAAATGTGAGCTGCATTCTTCAAAATCTACAAAAAAGAGTGCTATATTTATACACATAGGTTTGCAATTTTCTGTCACTGGGCAATAAATATCCAAAGAGTTTTCACATAATTAAATACGTCTGAGTTATATCATAACAGTAGCAATGCCAATGTAGTATAATTGATGAAGCTTAGGCTATCTAGAAAATTAAAGTATTTCATTTATAACCTTGCGTATTAAAAGCAAGAGGGCTAATTCTATATTTTGTGCATTAAATTTTGCAAAAAGCATGTTTTCACAAGAAGGAAAACACTTATCAAATATCCAAAGTAGAAACCTCAGTGAAAAAAATGCAATATAGAAACCAGTGGTAAGAGATTGGGAATATCTTGTTTGGTGGTACACTGTACACTATGTCTGTATAATGACATTTTAGTATGCAATTTCCTTTATAGCACAGACATTCATAAATGTTTTGACTGAGCTTTCTTTAAGTCTTGCCAACCAAAACAAAAAAAGTCAGAAGTGCCATATGTTGCAAGATACACTATTCCACTTTGCAAACAATTAAAATGTTGCTTTGCTCCTAAAATTCTAGAGTACCCAGGTACCAAAACATAAGGACCAAATTTGTTAATCTACACTGATGATAAAAGTCATATTAGCATGTACCATAGCTATCTGGGAATTTATTTTGGTCAAATATTATCTTTTTCCAATAAACTTTTGAAATGTCATGATCTTTTATTAACAAATATTTTTCTCCAACTGTTTGGAGGTTTTCATAATGCCCCCTTAATATTTTCTACTTGTCACAAATAATATTTTTCACTTTATTTTGTTTGCTGCTATTTTTCATGAAATATGCATTTACACTGCAACTAATATAATGACCAGGGCAGAAATCTATTCTCTTATTTAATTCACTATTCTGCCTTCATGACATAATGTTATCATTTCTTTAAATAAATGCATTCTTAGCTGTTATATGCTCTAGAGCTTGCTGAAAGATGAACGTGATCTTATTTTCACTGTGACTTCTTTCTATAAACAGTTCTTTTAAGACTTATGTTTCCTTTGAGAAATATTTCCAACCAGCTTAATTTTACAGCTTCTTTAATGACATTATTTCACTCTATGTAAGCTGACAATTGGTTAAGTATGAACTGGTAAAAGTGTATTGTTCTAAAAGTATTAGTTTTAAAACAGTCATCAAAAATTTCTTAATATACTTTGATATCTAAAAATTCAATTTCAGTTTCAGAGCAATTTAGCTTGAAATATAAAATGTCTGTAGAGCCGTGAAATATAGGTATTATGAATCCTTTCATCCAAAAATTGAATAAAGCTGAATTAGTCAAACAGGAAAATAGTCTTGTTTCCTCAGGTTTACCTAAATTAAATTTGCATTTATGAATGTTCATGTCTGCATACAAGATGTGTGTAGGGGAGGAGGGTATGTAAATGTATGCATAAAATAACAAAATATATTTATGAATTTAATTTGACCTTGTGAACTCTTCCTTTAAAAATACATATAGCAGACTGGACATTTGCATAATGAACCCCCACTGTTTTTGTTTATAATGCTATTCAAAAGCTAAGCAGCATCATGGGGTCTAAGAATAACTAACTGTCTAATTAATTAATACAACTAAGCACATATTGGTGGGCCCACTCTTCAACCTTTACAAGGGTGGTCCATCCACTGATCCTGGGAATTACTGGGTTATCAGCCTAATGAGTCTTATATGCAAAGCCATCAAATGTGTCATAGCTGACCTAATTAACTGATATCAAAAATTGTTATTAGACTCAAGCCCCATCATTTTGGCTATTTCAAGGCTAGATCCTACCTAATAACTCTGTCAAAATTCTTTGAGAGAGTTACTCAAACTGTGACTGTGGATAAGCTGTCCATATGATGTACCTTGACCAAGTCAAAGCATTCAATACCACAACACATGCAAATATAATAACTAAGTTTAAGGAGTGTCAAAATGGCCCAAATGTGATTAGATGACCAGCCAATTAGCTTGGAGAAAGGCCCCACACAGTAAGAGTAGGGGGTGTATCCTCTAAGAGCATAAGCATGACCAGTGAAGTTCCACAGGGATCTGTGCTGGGATGCCTGCTGTTTGTCGTCTACTTAGAGCATCATTTATCAAAGGAGGATTTTTAGTTAACAAAGTTCATGGATGACTGGAACCTGGGAGTCATCTTCAAGTACTCCTTCGACATGCATGCACTTGCATGAGCTTAATTTGTCAAAGCTGGTGTACTAAAAATGGGCCAATATCAATGCCAAAAAGTGCAATATTAAATAGCTTTTGGTAAGCACTCCCTTTCTTCAGCTTATAGTATAGATAAAGCACCAAGTCAAAATTAAAGGTTGTGAGAGACCAGGGCACATGGGTGAAAAGCCCTCTGACATTTAATCATAACATTGCAATGATGATTAGGAAATCACACACCTCATTACAAAAAGTGTTTCTGTTAGATCAGAAGAAGTCATCACTTCCTTGTACTTTGCTTTGATTAAAGTCATCATTGAGTACAATCCCCACTTTTAGGCCGTACCTTACTAAGCATATCAAGCAATTGGAAAGACCCCCTAGGTTTGTAACTAAAACGATCAAGGGCTGTAAAAGATCAGAGCTAGGAAGATAGACCTGAAGCTTTATTGTTTTATTCACTTACTTAAAGACTCCTTTGGGGGAACCCATGCCTTGATTACAGGGATCAAACAGTCAAAGATCTTTTATATCTGAAAAAAAAATCAAACAGTCTAGCTAACATCAGGGCCAGAAATCTAAATCTATTTCTGAAATAAATAAGATTTTAGTCATGCAGTGCATACAGCTTCTCTGGTACAAACTCTCTCTCCAAGTTCAGCAGTGTGATACCATGTCTGCATTTAAAAAGGAGCCGAACAACTGGCTGGGTGTTTCCACTCATCGTCTTGTATGACAAGCCTTGTGCTCCTTGAAATAAGAGGCCACCACTAAAGATCACAAGGCTCAGTTGCTTTGTAACCCCTATTCTTATTTACTTTCACAGTAATATGCTATTTTGTTGTGTTTCAAAGTATTCACACTTGTCTGTCAAGAAAAATAGGGTAGTGTTTCTTCTACCAAATTTTGTTTTTCATACTCATTCATTTATATGCAGTTTCATTTAGATTATATCTTGCTATCTTGTTTAGTTTTAATTTTATTCATATTTGAGAAAATTAAAATGATGATAATGTTAAAGTGTTTATCTTCCAATTTACAAATACTAGCAAAATATGCATTAAGCATGTGCTCTTCCTATGTTTCAAGATTATCTGAACTTAAACTTTTTAGGGTTTCTTTTGGTTTTATTAGAGTAGCTGCTATGCTTAATCTTCAGAAGCTGAGTTTAATTAGTTTAATAAAAATGAATGTGATCTTGGAATCTTGGCACCTTCTAATTTGGTGAGATCAAATGCTTTGGAGTTATTCACTAAAAAAGAGATGAGCTGACGAAGAAATGCTGAGCAGAAGACTCCATGTTGAGCATCTTTGGAACTACCTGTCAGAAAGGCTATAAAAGAAAAATTAGATAATTAGATTTTTCAACTTTATGGAAAATAGCAAATTTATTCATATTCAGTGATGTGCTGATGATCCATAAACAAGAAAATAATTTTGACACTTTATATTTATACATACTAGAATTTTATGCAGCACATAAATTCACAAACACACAGACACACAGACACACAGACATACACACACACACACACACACACACACATATATATTATATATATATATATATGTATATATATATATATATATATATATATATATACATATATATATATATATATATATATATATATATATATATATATATACATATATATATAATATATATATATATATATATATATATATATATATATATATATATATATATTAAAAATTGGGTGGCAGTGACCTGGTTGAATGTTAGGTCAACAGCTGCCTACTCAGCTGCATATGATCAAATATTTAGCTGATCAACAAGTGTGCAAGATCTTGGGAAATGTTCTCTTACCCTGTGTTTGCATGATCTTGGAGTTAGTTTATATAAATAGCAATATGCATGTGGCAGGGTAGAAATGTAGAACATATCTGGGGGTAATAATCTAAGGGGAAGTTATAAAGTGTTTAAGAGTATGATTGAAGGGAAGAAGAATTATTTGTCATGTTCCTAATAAATACACTTAACACCCAAAGATGATTGACAACCTTTATTGTGATAAATTGCTTAACATAACTTTATTGAATATAAAAGACAAACATAAGGGCAGCGTTCCTGCTCACCCCTTGAATACAGGAAGGAAGGAACAACAACACTGTTATAAAACATCAATAAATATACAGGCAGTGTCCCCGCTCACCCATATATACAATAGCCAAAGATAAGGCAGCATACCCACTCACCTTGGATAAACAACAAAGGCAGCATCCCCGCTCAACTTAATTCCTCACAAATACCAATTTTCATCCACCATCCTGTAGAGGGTGAACAGAAGAGGGTCAGGCCTGACCCGCCTCCACCCAACAACCTCAAACCAGAATCAATTGGGTCGGGCAGGGAGGGCAACAAGACCACACCAAAATGTGCTTATTCACTCTGGATTTCCTTTCAAAAACCCTTCAAGCCACACCCCTAGCACTACCTCACTTCCCTTCACATCCCATCTCACTTAACCCTTTCCTAACCCTTCCAAACCACCCAAACAACTTAACACAGCTATCACCCAAACCCCCCCATCCCACATTAAATAGCCCCGTGACAAATTAGTTTGTGCCAAACTTCACTTGCCATGGTCCTAATAAATACACAAAACACCCAAAGACGTTTGATGACCTTTATTGTGATAAATTGCTTAACATAACTTTATTGATCATAAAAGACAAACATAAGGGCAGCATTCCCGCTCACCCCTTGAATACAGTTAGTTAAGGAACAACAAAACTGTTATTAAACATTAATAAACATACAGGCAGCATCCCCACTCACCCATATATACAATAGCCAAAGACAAGGTAGCGTACCCACTCACCTTGGATAAACAACAAAGGCAGCATCCCTGCTCACCTTAATTCCTCACAAATACCAATTTTCATCCACCATCCTGTAGAGGGGGAAACAGAAGAGGGTCAGGCCTGACCCTCTTCTCCACTCACCAGCCATTAAAGGGCTGTTCCCCCTCAAACAATACCTTTCTTCACAAGATCCTCCACCATCAAACCCAAATTAGGGTTAAATAAATCCAAACCAAAATCAATGAGGTGAACACCATTTGGTCTATACCACACCGGATCCTTACTGTTAAACTTTACATGCCGGAATGTATATACCCCAATTTCTCCCAAATATTTTGCCAACTTAAAATTGACATATCTGTGGGCCTTCTCCATGGTGGCAAAATTCAACACCGCTTTCCATACCAACCGAGGAATAATCTCAGACCAAACAACAACCATCCCCGGACACATCCTCCACAATGCTAAAATGTCCTCATGAACTTGGCAAACCAACTGCCTCTTTAGTACCCTGCCTAAATCATTGCCACCTGAATGAATTACTAACACCTGAGGCAACCCCCACTTAACCTGCAATCCATTAAATTCTTGCAATATTTAACTCCACCTTAGCCTCTAACACCATGCCAAATTATTTTTAAGCCAAAATGATCCAAACCCAGATTTATGCCATTGGGTTTAACCTCCGTCTACCTAGCAGCCCAGAATATGAAGGAATGGCCCAAAATGATGATCCATCTCCAATCTAAGAGAAGAGAGAGAGAGAGAGAGAGAGAGAGAGAGAGAGAGAAATTGTAAAAAAAAAAGCCTCCACAAACTATTTAATATAATTCAAAAAGGCATTGGATGTCTAATGACCTGCCCGTTTAATTACTTCCACTGACCTACCTTCCTTACCCAGATCAGATGCCCTACCCATCTGAAAGAAATGTGAAGAAAACTTATCCCCTTGCAAACCCACACTTCATAGCACCCTTCTCATAAGCACTTTCAATTGCTCGCCTGTCAATGCTTTACCACTCACTGCTGAAAAAAACAACCCTTGAATTCTACCATTCCATACCCCACACAACTTTCTTCCCCAAACTACTGGACATCTCCAAGCAACCCCCACCTCCTCCAAAACAATGGGTGGCTCAAACCCCTCCTGATCTCTCTTCGAAGAATGCAATCTAATATGCACCACCCTAGGTAATATCAATATATTCTCCCATACCAATGAACCCAATAACTCTGACATACGAAACACACCGCAATGCATCCAAACACTAACTGTACAGCACAATAGATACTCATCCAAACAACCACACACTTTACCCAAACCCTTTAACAACATTCATAAAATAATTTTCTAATCGGCCATCTCCTATTTGAGCTGCTCCCTTCAACTCTAGCCCACCCTTTTAACACTCTACTCACCACCCATGACCTAGTGAAATCCTCTAGTCCAACCAACTGAGTATACACAGCAATGGCTGCTAAGGCCACTCTCACTGTTCGCACTGCCCTTCCCTGCCCCTTCAACATGGCTACATAATGTAATAGTAAATTTTCAGATGACATGCAGTCCTCATCAGATAACTGACGCAAATATTTGTCAAATTCAAGCAATGCCCTACCGTAGGCTCATCTAGGGGATGCTGCCCATGACTGTTGCACCAACCTGCCAAACACTATTGCCCAATCTGCCAAATGTTGGGTGGGACAACTGACAGATGCAAAGTTGCTTCTGGAGCCACCTGACTGAACCTGTGGAACTGAAAATGAGACAAACTATCTCATTCGAAACCCCCGGTGCAAGCTATGCAACACCAATTTCCTAAGAATAAACAAGCAAGGTGCTTAAGCCATTTTTAACTGTAGCACTCTCACCACCACAGAATTATCTGATGGGAATACCACCCACCGCCCCTTCAAACGATCCTGCCATACCACCGAAGCCACCCAGATTGGCATCAACTCCAAAAAGGCAACATCCTGTTTCAACTCCTCTGACCAATGCTCCGGCCATGGAACAGCAAACCATTGACCCGCAAAGTAAGCACCCATTCTGGACCCCCCAGCTGCATCAGTAAACAACTGCAGTTCTATTTGTGTAACCAAGTCTAACTGCCAAAATGAAATCCCATTAAACTGTTGTAAAAATTCCATCCACAAATATAAATCCTCTCATGCCAACTTACTGACCTGTACTCTGTGGTGCTTACTCTTACATCCTTTCAACAAAAATGCCACAGACCATCTGCCCAGGATGTACCACCCTGCCTGCAAAGTTCAACAAACCCAACAATTCCATAACACCCTTCACCCAAACCTTAGGCCTAGACTTCACCCAAATTATCTTGTACTGCAGCCTAACAATCTTACCTGGAGGCAAACAAAAGAAACCCTGCTCTATATTTACCATCAACCCCAAAAATTCCAAGGCCCTCGCCAGTCCCTTTAACTTATACTTAGCCAATGGTACCCCCAAGGCCTCACACATCCCCACAAACTCTTGCATAGCTACCTGCGCCCCTTGCTTACTTTCTCCCACCAATAGAAAATCATCTAACTAGTGTACGGCATGCTGATCCTTCACACTCTGCTGTTATATCCAGTGCAATGCTGAGCTAAACTTCTCGAAAGTAGCACATGCCACTGAACATCCTATAGGCATGGCAATGTCAGAATAAAAGTTGTCCCCTACCACCATGCCTAATAATGGCCAATCCTCCTCCCTCACAGGTAGCAAACAAAAAGCTTACTCAATATCTACTTTAACTAACCAAGGGTCCTTGAAACTCCTAATGACCTGAACTGCATCATCCAAAGATGAATATATTACTCTAGCCTCTTCACTGGGAATGAAATCATTCACTGACTCATAAATGATGAATTAAGCGAAATTCACCCTGCTTTTTCTTGGGAACCAAACCTAATGGTGACACCTTAAAGTTAGGGAAAGGAGAGTTACAAAAAGGACCTAACACGCTTCCAAACTGACACTGTTTGTCAATCAACTCTTGCAAAATCACCTCCCTGCCCTTGACAGGCATCAAATTTCTCCCCACCCTCCCGCCCCCCACCAATGAAAACTTAATTGAAAACCCTTTGAAAAAAACTTCTATCAACTCTGCTGTTACCATCGGCAGCAGATAATGCGTCAATAAGTCCTTCAATACCTTCACCTTAATAGGTGAATGGTTCCCCAAAACTCCCTCTACCTCCTCATAAGGACCCCCCCCTTTGGCCCTGACAATTAGCCTGACCACACCTGCCTAGCAATTCTGAACGGGAACTATTCCAACCTCTTATACCTCCAAAATGTGGTGCCTGACCCCCACCCCCCACATTGTGTAAATACATACGCCACCATACACTTTGAGCAAATATGAGCAAATCTACAAACCACCCAGGAACACCTACCGGCATTAAAAGCCCAACATATCCTTGCACCTCCTTCAGATGGCTGAGATAATCTGCCACCCCCTCCACTGGTATCCATCATGATGGACAGCCAAATGTCCAGATGTCTGACCTCCCAACACATAGATTTATCTACTGCTTTAAGCTTGTGAGATTTTTGGTCATACCATAACCCATAACCAGGTTTCAACCTCTGTGCTCCCCTAATAGTTAAAAAATAAGCCAAAAGAGGAAGAGCCAGCAAAGCGTCCCTTTCCAAACACACCGCCATATAGTAAATGAAACCTAGGGCGCAATTATTTTTTTATTTATTTATTTTATTTTACATTTGTTAACCGGGCTAGTCTAACTGGATATATTTCCATTTTCAGTAGAGGCCCGGGGAGAAAAGCTCCACATGTAGACAGGACGGATACAACATAACAAAAAATACATAATAACAGATTAACAAACAGATTAAAAAAGTGGTAGGTCTTTCACTCAAGACAAGAATGATTAATTATATTTTAAAGGTATAAACCACATGTTCAACATAATTTCATCTTTGGAATCAATTAGAGAAAGCATGAAACCAAGGAAAAGAGAGAACATTAATCGAAAGAAGGTACAGATTAGAAGAGATATGTATTGCCAGAAAGAGAGAGAGACAAATAGCCATGAGGAGGAGAAAGAACCAAGAAAATTTTAATCAGGCTTAGAGCAGGAACATATCCAGTGGTTTTTAAGGTGGACTCTTAGTTTTTGTTTAAACAGAGCAGTAGATGCAATTGAAGTAAGTTCGGGAGGAAGTTTATTCCAGTGTTTCCCAATGGCATTTGAGAAAAGGGAATCACCAGCAAGGTTATTAGATTTGGTTAAGGTAACTAGCAGTTTGCTAGAAGAGCGGAGTGAGTTCAGGTTTGAGTAGGGGCTTAAGAGGTTAGAAAGAGCAGGTGTATTAAGAGGTTGGTAAAAGGCTCTTTGGACAAACATAAGTTGGGATAGAAGCAACATGTTTGTCAGTTCAAGCCAGTTAAGTTGTTGCAGATTCTGACAATGGTGGGTTCTAAATTGTTTTCCAGTAACAAATCTAGCTATGTTATTGTAAGTGGTAGACAGTTTTGAGAGATTGTTTTTCTTGAGATTAGTGTAGATAGGTGAGGCATAGAGAAGTGTGGAAATAAGATGTGAGTGGGCAAGATTCACTTTTGCTGGGAAGGTTAAAAAAGTTTTGATTCTATATAGAGAGCCAAGTTTCCTGTTTACAGATTTAATGGTATTATTGATATGAAAGTCAAAGGAGAGATTGTTATCAATCGTGACACCTAGCAATTTGGTAGTAGAGTCAGGTGATATAATGGTTCCATTATTCGACACAATGGAGAAGTCAAATGTAGGGGATCTGGTAGTAGGTTTAAAGAGTAGTAGTTTGGTCTTTTTTGCGTTTAGGAGTAGACAGCGTTTTAGGAACCAAGTTTCGACTTTAGAAAATACAGCTTGAGTGTTAGTTTGAAGTTCAGAAATGGATTTAGCAGAGCAAATAAGTGTGGAGTCATCAGCATATTGAATGCAAGTAGCCTGTGGAATGGTTAATTGTAAGTCATTTATAAAGAGGGAGAAAAGAAGTGGTCCAAGAATAGAGCCTTGGGGGACTCCAAGTGAGATTGGTAGAAGAGATGAGAGTTTGTTATCCCAGAGGACAGCCTGTTTCCTGTTAGTGAGATATGAACTGAACCAGTGGATAGCCTCAGGTCCTAAGGAAAGAGATTCGAGAATTTTTAATAGGAGAGAGTGGTTAACCATGTCAAAGGCTTTGGACAGGTCAATGAAGAGAGCAGAAGACAGGATATTATTGTTGCGATTATTGTTAATAATATCTGTAAAGGAGAGCAGAGCAGTAGTTGTGCTATGATAGGGCCTAAAGCCATGTTGACAGTTTGTCAGAATTTTATTTTGTATAAGGTGATTCATTAACTGATGGTGGACACATTTTTCCATTATTTTAGCAAGTGGTGACAATAGGGCTATGGGCCTGTAGTTAGAATGTTCAAAGAAGTTTCCTCCTTTATGTAATGGTATGATGTGAGAGATTTTCCATACATCAGGGATGGTTTCTTCATTTATGGTCCTATTAATAAGAATTGATATGGGATAAGCTATTTCAGAGGCTGCTTTATGAAGGAATTCAGAAGGAAGCTGGTCAGCTGAGGGGGTGCAAGGTTTAAGTTTGAGAATGCATCTCTGTATAAAGGTAGTGGAGATGGGTTGAGGCCTAAAGGTCGGTAGTTTGGAGGATGCATGGTCATGGATGCTAGTATTGTCACAGGAGAGATGGGAGGCCAAGGAATTAATAGTATTAATGAAGAATGAGTTGAAAGTGTTGGCAGTATCAAGGGGAGAAATTTTATCAGACCCAGAAGGGGGGGGGGTAGTCTGTCCAGGGTGAAGAAGTCTATTTAGGGTTGACCAGAATTTTTGAGGGTTATTGTGATTCACTTGCTGAAGATTGCTATAATAGTTCCTTTTGTCAGAGAGGATTGCTTTTTTGGTATTGTTTCTCAGATGCCTGAAAGTCTGTTGGTCTATGGGAGATTTGCTAATTCGCCATTTTAACCAAGATTTGTTTCTAAGTGACATTTTTTGTCTAGTCTCTTTCGTTAGCCAGGGGGCTGGCTTAGCCTTAATTCTAATAGAACGTTTTGGTGCATGATAATCTAGAATAGTTAGGAATGTGTTGTTAAAGTAATTAACAGCTTCTTGAAGAGGAAGTGTTTTTAGTGGGTTCCAGTTACAAGCCTTTAGTTCAGTTTTAAATTGGGTTGGGTTAAAGCATTTGAGGTTACGTAGGGTCCTATATAAAGGAGAGTAGTTAGAGGTATTTTTTTGTCTTATAATATAGGTTAGGTTGTGGTCACTAATGTCATCAGGTAGCGTTCCAGACTGATATTTAACTAGAGGTTTGTTTACCAAAATCCAATCAAGAATACTTTCTTTGTTATTAGTTTTGTTAATCCTAGTAGTGGTGTTAATTGTTTGAGTGAAGCCGTGGAGATTAATATGAGATGCTGGGTTGTTAGTGGATATTGAGGACCAGTCTAAGTTGAGGTCCCCTAGTATTATGGTTTCTTGTGGGTAGGTGGATGAGGCCCAACTGAGGATATTTTCTACGGTAGTAGAGTTATTTCCAGGGGGTGATATATACAGATGATATAGATAGATTTTTTGAGGTTTAGTTGCAGCTTTGAGATAAGAAGTTCAGTTTTAGTAAATCCAAGGTTCTCATAGGGTACTAATGTTATTTTTAGTTCTGTTTTGAACAATAGTGCTACTCCTCCGCCTTTTTACCATTGCGGTCGAGTCTCAAGATATTATAACCTGGTGGTATGATTTCAGTGTCTTTAGTAAAGGGTTTTAACCAGGTTTCTGTTAAACAAAGAATATCAAAGGAGTGTTGATCAAGAAGAGAGTGGAGTTGGGTTATTTTGTTATTGACGCTTTGGATGTTAAGGTGTCCTATGAGTAGAGTATTTGTATTGGAGGTTGGTAATTGAAGAGAAGTGTTTAGAGAAACAGGTGTAGCCTCAGCTGAAAAATTAGATGGACCAGGGTTGGGGTGGATATCACCATCTACCAAGGTAGAGTGGTTGTATTGCAAGTAAGATTTGTTAGGGAAGTTCAGTAAGTATTTTAGTTTCCTAATCAAGAGGTTCTGACTTTTTATGTGAGACAATCTGTGGTATTTAGCTAAGAGGTAACAAGAGGTAGATGTAATGTTTAATTGAGAAAAGTTTAGGCTTTTGTAATTTGAGGTTGTGTGTTTAGGAGAGTAGTTGAAGTGGAAATTGAGTTTAGTTTCATAGGAGGTTAAGGAATAGGGCAGAGTGAGAGAAAGGGAAGTAATGAGTAGAAGAATTAGTATTTTTAGGGTATTGTCTTTTACAGAGATCATGGAAGTATAATGGTGGACGTCTGTAGACATGTTGAGGTTAGCAAGAGAGGAATAGACTAGAAGACTTTGGTAAGACTATAGTGTAAGGATGTATAGCTAGATGGAAGAGACAGGATAAGAATATACCTTTAAGTATAGTTAGGTGATAGGAGAGGTGATAGAGGAAGGTATAGTTGAGAGGAAGTTGTAGATGATGTAAGAGTCAGTGATAGGTGAAGTTATAGAGGGGGTGTGGTGTAAGGGGTATAAAGCTAAGGACACGTGGGGTGGGTGGGATAACGGGTAGGGAGGGAGCGCGGCAGAAACAGTTAGAGAGGAGAGCAGAAAACAATCAGCTAAGCAGGAAAGTTAACACCACGAGTTACCTATACTACTTAGTTTAAGAAGCAAAAAAGGGAAAGTTATTTAAGGAGCCTGAGAGGGTTCAGGCAGTAAACAAGTAAATATAACAGGTGCTGGTATAAGTGGGAAAGAGGTATAGTTTAGGTGACAAAAAAACAAGAAAGGGAGCAGTGAGAATACAAGGAGACAGTAGGTGCAAGGTATAGGGAAGTAATATGTACAGTTTGCAGAGGGACACAGGGAGGAAAAAGTAGAAAATAAGCAGGTATTAATATGTAAGACCCAGTTATCCCATGTCTTAGCCCGAAACCTCCCTACCCTTTTGTGACCTAATGCAGCCAATGCAGCCAAGAGGTCCTTCCCATTAGCAGTCTCCGCTTCCATCAACCGCTGAACCCCATCTGCATCAATCAATTCAAAAATATCAACGAACTCCCCTTTCCAAATCTTTTCCTTTACTAACAGAGATATGTGCAGGGTCAATAAAATGGGAGCCCCTGCCAATCACAGGGCCTGTGATGTTAACCAATCTCCTGGCCGTAAACCAAATTCAGACCTTACCTCATGGACATTTGGTCCTAACTACTGATCTAACAGGGGCAGGGTATCCTCAAAATCACCTCCACACTTGGCTAAAGCCTCCAAACTGCTACCCAGTAGCCCTCTGTGGACACCCTCACTGCCCCCTACCTCACCCCCCGCACCTGCACCAGTCTCCTCAACCCCCCCAAGCTTGATAATTATTACCTGCTGCTGATACAGAGGGCATCATCACCTCTGTAACATTCTCTGCTGATGCTGTCTGCTTGGCTTTTTTCACCCTGGATGCCCAGATTGTAGATGTCTGTTGCTTCTTGCGCATGGTCACACCCTGTGTGCTAGTTGTTGGTACCTCAGCAGGAATGGCGTCAAACAAATCTTCAGCCGGTGCTACAATACTGGTCCATCTCTGTCTTAAAGCCTCCACTATAATCACCTAGAAAGAAACAAAGAAGTTAATGACAATCAAATTTGGCACAATAAAGTTAATCTCAATAACTGCCTATTCCACCACAAACCCATTCACACTCCAGCCATATCCACTGTAGACACCATCACCCTAGATCCCTCTGAAATACCAGAAAAAAAATAAAAACACCCACACTGGCCTCATCATCATGCATTTTCCTGTTAATCCTATCTGAATCACCACCCATACTTCTCCTGTCTAAGCATGCATCAGAAAAAAAAAATTGTCCTCACTACCGCTCATGTGCAGAAAGCCACACAGCTCAACAAGCCCAGGAAAGCAGAGCAACTCTGCTCTGCTGTCTCAGCACTAGATTACCAGGAAGCCATACAAAGACAAAAAATGGACTCTGCAATCACTACGCACCACCATGGATCCACACTAGATCACCAGGGATAAAATTAAACAAACCGCTAGACCACCAGGGAAGCAAACCAGCTAAACAGCCATCCCACACAAGCACTTAAACTTGACCACCAGGGAAGACGCCAAACAGCCATACCACACAACAAAAAACACTAGATCACCAGGAAACAAACGAGCAAACAGCCATCCAACACAAGCATCATACGCCAGCACTAGGCCACCGGGGAATGAACAAGTAACATCCACACAGCCCCCTTACTCCATCCCCACTCAAACACCACACAAACACACTAGACCACCACGAAACATGGCCATGCTACTTACTTCCACACGCCAACTCTAGACCCCAGGGACAACACTAAGCAGTTAACTGCAAAAAAATCACAAAGGGGCATGAAAATCAAGGGATTCAACAATCCCATTTATTTATTTCTCTCTTTTTTTTTTTTTTAAATAAATCCATAGAGCACCGCACCGGCACCATTGCGCATGCGCATCTGCCACTTAATAGTCAGCAAGCGCGCGAATTACAAAACTTCCTCCATGGACTGAGCAGCACTAGACCACCAGGGAAAGTTAAACAATTAACAAGAAATTAATAGCGCAGCACTAGACCACCAGGGAAAGTTAAACAAAAAAGAAACTTAATGGCGCAGCACTAGACCAACAGGGAAGCTAAACCGAAGCAAGAAACTAATACACAAACCCATAAACAGTGCAGCACTAGACCACCAGGGAAGCTAAACCAAAGCAAGAAACTAATAATACACAAACCCATAAATGGCGCAGCACTAGACCACCAGGGAAGCTAAACAGTATCAAGAAAATTAACGGGGCAGAACTAGACCACCAGGAAATGTAATATGACAAATAAACCACACTAGCCCACCAGAGAAAGTTAATAAATACACAAAACCTTCCTAATGACCTAGCAAGCAACTTAACATACCCCTTTTGCCCAAAAGCCGATGCCACCATGGCCTCCATTAACTGGAAAACAAGCCCCACACCAGAACAGCCTAACACTACATTTACACTTTTTAATATATCCATTATAAGGGGGAGAGGAAAAAAAAATAACAGGGAATCCTGAAAAAGCCCAACAAAGCTGTACTCACCTCACTGCTTATCACTACCTAAGGCCTACCTTACTCACAACTTCAGGTCATCTGGGACGTGATCCTGCCTCACAACAAGACCACACCAAAATGTGCTTATTCACTCTGGATTTCATTTCAAAAACCCTTCAAGCCACACCCCTAGCACTACCTCACTTCCCTTCAAATCCCAACTCACTTAACCCTTTCCTAACCCTTCCCAACCACCCAAACAATTAACACAGCTATCACCAAACCTCCCCCATCCCACATTAAACAGTGCCATGACAAAATAGTCTGTGCCAAACTTTACTTGGCAGTGGCAGTTCCAGGTTTCATTTCTTACTGGAGTTCTACAGAGACACAGTAGCTAGCTGATGGGGCATGTGGGACATCTGAAGACCAAAATTAAAATAATAGAGTATAGAATATGTAATAGCAAATCACCCACGCTTAACGATCCACTGTTAAACATAAATGACCATTCCATTTTATTTCCTTATGAATAGTAGTAAATGTCACAGTCTAATAATATGCTTATTTGACATATCCTTGTAATGTGCATAACATAGAAAAAACAAATACATTTGTCATACTGAAGCTTTATGGTTTGGATGAAGTGTTAGTATGCTACAGTATAACAAAGCAAGTCAGTAGCTAATGATACAATAGTAATGGGAGAATGTCACAAAGGCATTGTGTCTCAGTAAAAAGGGAAAAAAATCTCATAACACAAATTCAAGAAGAGCAAGCTGTTCCTGTTTTGCATTGATCAGAGATTATTTTAAATTTTACATTAAAAACACTGACAAGCAATTTTCTAAACAAAACAACATATTCTTACATGGGAAGTAAACTTTGCCTGAACAACAGTAAACTTTTCTTCCCCTGAAATTCACATGTATTGAAAATGCATCTGGCAACCCATTAAACTATAAGAGACTTGCTGGGATTTGTAGTCAAATAGTATATCATGAAATATGAATCAGTGACTATGTGACAAGTTCAGAATTCAAAAGATAAATGTGTAATGCATTTGCTAGCAGCCTGAAGCAGCCCACTGGACAGAAGTGTCCCTTTATAGGAGCAGTTCAGGAGTACTGTCTGTGAAGTGACTGGTCAGAGTCAAACAGAAAATCAACAGAGGCGGAGGGAATCAAAACGTCTACTACAGAATGCAGTTCAGTAATAGCTCATAGCCTTACTCATCTGTACTGAGTGCCAGACAAACTGTTGTAACTAAAACACAGTGTATATGTTTCTGTAATGATGTGAGGTAGTGCCAGCTATGCCAGAGAGAGATTACGGTAGTGCATGTGTAACATATGCCAGCATAGCTTGCTGGAGTTTTGTTAAGAATTATATGTCATTTGTATATCAAACTAATTGTACAAATGTTTGTGATAAAATTGTATTTGTAAAGTTGCTTGTGTTAAACATATATCAACAGTGGGTCCTGATGGACAGAAAATAAACATGTATGTCAGACTGTACTGTATCTGATGAAATGTATAAATGTTAACAGAGGATGCTGGAAGGGAAGGGGTTAAGCTCAGCCAGCTAACCTTAACAAAAATACCTGAAATTAAATGACTTGGTTTAGGCCATAAATATTTTATCTCACAGGTTTGAATGTAGCCAGAGACACAATGTCCAGGCTGGGATCCTGCTCTTATTGTCCTTAGTGGTGAACTAATTGCTACCCTGGGGTGCCAGGGAATGGCTGGTTAGTCTCTGCAGAAAGGATGAAAGGGTTGGAATTGTTTTACAGTCTCCAGATGCTGGAATAAGCTATAGCAAAGTCCTACATGTGTATTGTGACACATCTGTGCTAGATCCTATCTCAGCTTCTAGTCAGGGGGTCATGCGAGAACCATAGAATCAGATGACCAGATGTGATGTCATTTTGTGGCCAGCACTTGTATTTATATACTAGCAGGAGATGCGACAGAAGTCACTCAACACTCTGTTTTGGAAGTGACAAGACCACTCACCCACTTCATCTTGCCTTACTTTAGTGACTAACTTAACTAGGGAACAGTAATTCTTCAGTCAGTTAGGAAAATATAGTGAGATTAGCTAAAAGTATTGTTTTTTTGTATGTCTGAGTCTTTCCAGCTATGTTATTTTTCAAATTTCCTGTGATCTGAAACTCTGGTGTTAATTGTACACAGATATTCAGTATTTTCATATTTTTCTTTTATTATTTATTATTAAATATATCTAAACTTTTCACTGTGGCTGGTCTTTTAAACATTGTAACTTTTGAGAGTACTTACATTTATTTAGTGGTACTGTGGCATCATACTTCTGAAAGTCTTGGAGATTGGTTAACACTATCATCTGTATAAGTATTTTACTAAGAGTAATTGGGTACCCTAGTAAGAGCCTTAAAGTAGCTGACTGGTGGAAGTTAATCTATCTTATAGTCTGGGAGGAGGTGGCATAGCAGGTAAATCCAGGTGTTTGTGTGTGTTTGTGTGTGTGTGTGTGTGTGTGTGTGTGTGTGTGTGTGTGTGTGTGTGTGTGTGTGTGTGTGTGTGTGCGTATGTGCATGTGTATTTCTGTGTGTGTATGTGCGCGTGTGCATGTACGTGTGTGTGTGTGTGTGTGTGTGTGTGTACGTGTGTGTGTGTGTGTGTGTGTGTGTGTGTGTGTGTGTGTGTGTGTGTGTGTGTGTGTGTGTGTGTGTGTGTGTGTGTGAAAATCAAATCTTAAAGAGTGTGTGTGTCAACTACTTGGACAAAGAGCACTGATTTCTGCAGAGAGAAAGGTGGAGTCTTATTTGTGGCCTGGAGGAGGAAATCCAGCCGCAAGTCTGGAGTGGACTCCCGGTGTGCTCTTAATGGAAATCGTGCTTGGTACAGAGAGCTGGATCTGAAAATACTGTATCTTTTTTGTTCTAAGTGAACGTCTCCCACCGGTGTAAGTGGTGAGGTTTGAGGCTCCTTGATTACTATCACAGAGGAGGGATGTCACAGTCTCGCCTGCAAAAAGAAGATAAATTAAACACATATTCATAGTTAAAATATTAACATTAAACTCATAGACTTAATACTGTCCAAATTATTCACAGCCAAATAATAAATACACTGTCAGTATTAAACAAAACAAAGAAACAATGGATCATACCAATAGAACTTGGCTTATATGATGATGTTCCTGTTTGCTAATATCAATTTCTTTCTGTACACCATAGCTATTCTGGGATGCAAGGACCATGTATTTATACACACACACACACAAGCACGCACACACACACACACACACACACACACACACACACACACACACACACACACACACACACACACACACACACACACACACACACACACACACACACACACACACACACACACGTTACACATGCGCACACGTTAGGCATGCACACATACACACACATAAACACACACACTCACAAATGCATGTGAGCATTAATTACAACACCTTATATAACTGCATACTTATCAGATATTTGCATGTGATCAAATGAATAATCAAATACTTAATGACCAAGAATTGTATTTCAGCCCACTACAGTGCAACCTATTGCAACCCCCATGCCTTCCCAACTTCATAGATCAAGAATCTGAAAAAAACACCCAAAAATCAGGAACATATTTTAAATATTTGTCTTATTTTCAGGGGTAGCCTGTGAATGCTTGATGTTTACAAGCCTATATCTTAATTGTAAATTCCCTTGGGGTATTGACATGTCAGCAATATTTTTGTGAATATGAGGTAAGCTTGGCTAGGCTTAAAACCGCTCTTGGGCAATAGCCTAGTAACTACCTATGAACCTTCATTCTTAAAATTTTGCTAGCATAGCAGGTTTTGTATTAGAAAACATTTTCAGATGGCTATTAATTCTGACATATGTGTGTGTTATTATTGTCTGCAGTCCACATTTCACTAGAAAGAAAAAAAAATAATGGTCAGTTGATAATTATACCCTCTGCCCACAGACAGACACACACATGAACACACACACACACAACACACACACACACACACACACACACACACACACACACACACACACACACACACACACACACACATATATACACACACACACACACACACACACACACACACACACACACACACACACATACACACACACACACACACACACACACACACACACACACACACACACACACACACACACACACACACACACACACACACTCACACATATACTCCCTCACCCATGACAGATCAGATATTGCTTAAGCTCAAGTGAATGAATAAATTCATAAATAATGGCCCAGAAATTTAACTCAGCTTGCTGTTAACAGAACCATACAGTGCAATTCCACACTATTAATATCTTTGCTCAAGAATTAGAAACAAAGGCACAACATCAAGAACAGATATTAAATATTTCTGTTATATGCTTAGAAAGTTGCTAGAATAACAAGCTTTGCATTAGTAAGCATTTTCTGAGGGATACAAAGTCTGACACCCACATACCTGTCATTATTTAGTGAATGCAATCCACAACAGTTTGCCAGAAAACCACAAATTTTACAAGGAACAAATCAAAATACCATTTCTAGACAAAGCCATAATGAGTGTGCGGTGGGAGCAAAGGCACAAAAAGGTACTAGTTTTAAACACTGTTTTTTTCTATGTATTGTTTTCTTTTATGTATTTGTTAATCAAGTAAACAGGAGCACTCTCTGAATGACATGCTCAAAGTCATACTCTAGGCAGGCGGAGATGAAAAAATTCAAACCGTGTACAAGAAACAGTTTGTTAGCAGCTCATAACCTTATGTGGCAGACAATTCTAATTCACTTAAAGAGTTAACAGAGCACCAGGTGTTGCATGATCATACTTTTGCTGGCTAATAAGACCTATGGGTGGCCTAATGGTTAAAGTGTTTGTCTTACAAACACAAGGTGCAGGGTTCGAGTCTCACAAGGGATAATTGGCTAGGCTTAAAATGTCTCACAAGGGCAGTTAGCCTAGTACTAATCTATGAATCTATGAATGTCACAGCTGACTATAATCCTCAGTTATTTACCATAAAACATGTACTTACTTGTTGAGCAAGTAAACCCACTGGACAAATTGTCCCTCTTCAGGAGTGGCCTGGGATAACTCTTTGGTTAAGTGACTTACAAATGAAGGTGAAAGTAATCAAACCCTATATGCTGGGCAGAAGAAACAGCTCATTAACAGTTCAGTGCTTTAGTCCTCTGCGTTAACTGCCAGACTTGTTAATAAGAGACAGGGCATGCATATAAGACAAAATCAGAGGCAGATAAAAGTACTCTAATTCACATAAAACGTAATAGAAAAACAGGTACTACATTCACATGTATTTGCAACAACATAAACCATGAAACTCTAATAACTGGCATTGACTGACTGTAATCCTCAGTGATTTATCAAACAAAATACAGTTAATTGTGTCAATATGATTATTGTTTTGTAAAATCAAAAAAAATTTTTAAAAAGTAGTTATTGAAGGTCGGGCAGTTATTGCAGTGACTTAAGCTTTTTGGCGAGCTGCTGACTGCAGTCAAGGGTACAGGGTTTGATTCTACCTCCTCCTGCCTACTGTCTGACTTTGACTAATTTGCTTAAAAAGGCAGTGTTCCTGGCTTGCTTCCTCTTTACCTAATGGGCAATCTTTCATGATGATTCACTATTTAACGCCACTCTCCTTTATGTATCTGAAAGTGTTTTTCTGAGTACAAGTAACCTGTTAATCAGAAAACCAAGGCTGTAAACTGATCTTTGGAAGTCAGGACAGATCATCAGGAAGGAAATACTGTTAGGACACACACACACACACACACACACACACACACACACACACACACACACACACACACACACACACACACACACACACAAGCAGACACTTTAAGAATTCTGCCCATTATGTGTGCTTCCACATTTCCCTTGTTTTCCCCTTCTAAATACAGCTCATGAAACAAATGAAAATTTAATTTTCTCCTTTGATGCACAAGAGCAAAGTTAAGAATGGGCATTGTTTGTAAAGATGGGCAATTTCTTGTTAATGATGTTATGGGCAACTTTTAGTTGATAAAAAGTAATGTAATTTGCTAGTTCCATTCAGTAAAGCTATTTTAGAGCTTGGTAGTAGTGATGGGTTCAGGAAATGAAGCCTGTCTGCAAATCTTACAATTATATTTTAGCACTGGTCATTTTTTTTTAATTCAGAGCATTCCAGGGTCATGAAAGTTCAGGAGGCATATAGCAGGCTTGGGAGCCTAGTACTTTTCTACAGGTGTCTGCTAGGTAATGTTTTGCTCCCTAAAAGAAGTCTAGCTTTTGATTATTAGTATTATTATTATTTTTGAGACAGTGGTATGAACATGATTGTTCAGTTTTAGTTTTCTTCAATGTTCAATGTTGCCATGTGCAATTTAGAGCCCTGGATGATCTTTGAAAGAGTTTACCACCAACATACCTAGGGTCAAACACTTTTCTCCAGACCAACTGTCCAAACTATTTTTAATTGAGATAACTGTTCATTTGGATTATGACGACCTGCTAGCTATACAATGAAATTAATTCTTCAAAACATTAGTTTAGTGATTTTTACACCTACAAACAAATTGTTTCTTGTTGGAAACAAAAGGTTCCCTTTTATTAATGCTAACACTTTTTTCATAATAATCATTATACATGCATGTGTAAATGGCAGTTAAATCTCCCTTAACCATTCTGCAATTAACTGTATAAAGTTATAATTTCTCCAGCCTTCATTTATATCCCATTCCCCCTCACCTGTAATCTGCCTGTTAATAGAGCATTATTATACAAGCAAATACCAGCACCGTATTCTAAACTGGTGAAACAATTGACTTACAAATAAGGAGAAACATTTTTAACTTGACTATTTGTAAGCAGATTTCTAATTTCACAGAAATACCTCCTAATAATTTCCAGTAGGATTGATGCAAACGTAAATTTATTATCTGTTTTAATACTCAAGTCTTGAATAACTTCTGCCTCTTTCAGTATAATATTTTTCACTGCAAATGAGTAACATGGATTTCCATTACCAAATTCCATAACACTTTTTTGTCTTTTTAATATTAAATTTCATGGGATTTGAAACTGCTCTATAGTCTAATATGTCCAAATAACTATGTATTACTCTCTTATCCTTAATGTTTGTCATTTTTTAAGCTCAGTTTGGACTCATCAGTCTATTTACTCAGCCATATTATATTCACCTAAAGAAAACTAGACATAAAGATACCAAACAAGATCGGCCCAACAGCAACCCCTGAGGGACTACAGAACTGATCCCCATCTCATCAGATATGTTGTTAACAATCCTCACTCCACATTTTCTACAGTTTAACCATTTTTATCCCTCTTTTTTTCATAGCCATTTATGTTGCTTTCTGTCATGAGTGATAATACCACAGAGTTTTACAGAGAATCAAAAGCCTTGGCTAAATCCAAATAAATCACAACAACAGGTACCCCAACATCCCAAGATGCTCAAATGAATTGATAAAAATAAAGCCAATTAGTAATGCAGAAATGATCAGGGACAAACCCATGTTGATTTATATCTTGCTTTGAACTTAAAATTTCAATAGTGGATTCAGGTATAAGCTTTTCAAAACATTTGCTCAGTGTATACATGTCAAATTTACTTCTCTATAATTCTCAACACTAGAATAATTTCCTCCCTTCAGGACTGGAAATGTTAATTTCTCATTCCTTACACTAGGAACATACCTTGTAAGTAGAGACTTTTGAAAAATATACAGTAAACATGGAGAAATATTTCAATAATTCAAAAGGCTGTACTCTCACCTTTAATACAGAATGCTGTGGGTTCTATTCCCATACAAGGTAGTTGAATTAATGTTCCAGTACTGACACTACAGTGCAGAATAAGGGGGTGCTTTACTCCTGAATGTGACATCATTTGGATGAGGCATTAAACCATGGTCCCCTCTGCTTAAGTTGGTGGTAAAAGATCCCACAGCATTTAGCAAAAAAAGAGTAGTAGATATTCCCCACTGTCTTAGCCAAATTCCCCTAGTTAGTATGAATAGTACCTTGAGTCTCCATTGGAAAGAGACCATTGGTCTAGTGGGACTAATGCAGTAATTAAATAATTAAGTAAGTAATTGATACCAAATAAACAACATTATTACCACCTGAACCTGCAGCTGTGGTTTGACTTTATAATTTTAAAAGTCATGTCAACAATAGAATAAGTTAAATTAGGCATAAATCGCCTGTGGATGGAATATAAAAGCCTAGTTCCACCAACCTAAACGGAATATTAATTAAATTATGTAAAGAGATCTTTACCACCAGGACGGTTTTCCACAAGAATATTGAAACTAGATTTTAGATCTATTTTAAATATCTAACACCAGTTTTCTTATTATCTAGGATGTGATATGCCAGTTTTTATTCTTATTAATCTCTTTCAGACCTATAAATTATTTCTTGCACTTTATACTCTTCAATATTTTCTTTACTTGGAGTTGTTTATACTTCTTTCAGTAGTTATTATTATTATTATTATTATTATTGTTATTAAACATTTAGCATTATCAAGAGCCCAATCCACAATGATAACAAAAAGAAAAAAAAACATTTTCCATAATCAGTTGGTCAAAATCTTTCTTATTCAATTTCAACATTACGGACCACAGTTCTTCTTCCCAAGACCATGTATTGTACTCAACTTTAATCCACACAAACTCTGATCTATAAAATACCCTTCTGGTTTCATAATCCTCTTGAAAATTCCTATTCTTGCTCTTTGAGTGCTTCCAGATCACACTTAAATGATCAGAGTAATTTGTTTCTGAATTAACAGTAGTGACAACTGTCTTGCTTAACATTTTATCCAAACTATGTCAAGGATCATCCTTTATGCATGGGTTCCTTTACAACCTGTGTATACCCATATTCCTTACTGATGTTTACAAAGTCATGAAGGCCATTAGCAACAGAACTGATTATCCCATGATAAGTTAGGGGCATTAAAATCACTAGTTATTATACCAAAAGTATTACTGACATACAATGCCAATAACTTACTGAAGCCCTGTAAATCCTTTTATCTGATTTGGGGGCCTATAAAATAAACATAATTTAATCTCACCTTTTTGGGACTTTCATGGCTATTGTTATCTATAATGACCCTAAAAGCTTGGTTTGTTCAGCAATTTCTATCATAATGTTGTTAGCATGGGTGGTAATGAATGGTGGGTTATTGTTAAAGTACTCTTCCGGTGTGAATAGCATTTTACTGGAGTAAGTAGCAGCTGAGATTTTTTGCCGTTTCAGTATTAGTGAAAGCTGCTTGTGTTACAGTCCTTAGTTTCTGTAGGCCAGAAGCAGAGAAGATGAGGGTGGAGTCAACATATTGGATGACGGTGGCTGCCTTACTGGCTAAGTGTAAGCCACTGGTGACAATGGTAAACAGAAGTGGGCTTAGAACTTACACTTGTGGAACACTACTGAGGCTGGGAGGAAAGTAGAGGGTTGATTTTATCACTTTACAGATTGAAATTCATTTGTCAGATAGCAATAAAACCAGGAAATGGTAGGTGAAAAGAATCTGAACTTAGAAAATGTATCTAGGAAAATGTGAGAATGTGAGTTCTACGAAGGCTGCTGAGACCAACTTACTAGAGTTTCTTCTGTGATTTATAGTGTTTTGCAAGTTAAGTAGAGATGTATTTGTGCCTTGGTAGGCTGCAGTACCATGTTATTTGACTGACTGAGAGTGAATACACTTTTTGAGAAGTTTTGATAGTGGGGAAAGAATGGCAATTGGATGATAGAAAGTTTGACTGAGTGACCTCCCTCATGTACAGGAATGATGTAAGATTGTTTCCAAATAGTATAAACATTTGATTCTTTGATGGCTCTGCTAATAATGGATACTGGATATGCTAGTGTACCAATCAATGTCTTCAGATATTGTGCTGGGATGTTATCAACTGTGAGTGAGGTTGGTTTAAATCTAAGCATGAGTTTTTTTTTTATTATCGAGACTGGGACTGTGTTCAGGGAGCTTGGGTTGTGGAGGATTTCTGAGGACAGGTTTGGTGAACTAGAAGTTGTAGCATCTTGTAGAAGTAAAATAACTATACTTAAGAAATGAAAATTAAAGTTGAATATTGTACTTAGAGTTAAGCCATTTGGACATGTGTTTGTTTGGACAGATATTCCTGGGTGAAAGGCATTGTTTATTTTGCTCCTGAATAATTTAGTATTGTTTTATAGGTGTTGTTGGAGATGATTTGGGATTTTGCTAGGTTTCTTAGGTGCCTAGAACCTTGTATGTTTTTGTGTAGTTCTATGAGTAATACCATGTTTTCCAGATCTTATCTCAATCTCTCAATAGCTGTCTGGATTTCCACTTAACTCTTCCTTCTGACTTGGGTTTGGCTGTTTAGGATGGAGAGAAATGTGGTGTTAAAATTCACAGTGGTGTTGTCTAATGGTTAAGTTTTTAGCATGTTCCAATTGTGTAATTTTAAGGTTGAGATGGCTGCATCTTTATTAAAGTTAGCTAGACTGTGGGATTAGCTGAAGTGATGATCTCTATTAATGTGTAATGTACCGCTAATGATATAGTGTGGTAGGTGATCACTCAAAGTGTCAGCAAGAGTGCCAAACTGCATAATGTTATTTGATTATTTGGAGAGAATCCAGTCAGGCATTGACCCTAACCTTTGGAGGGGCTGGGAAGGAAAGGAAAAGGAAAGGGGGTTAAAATTTTTAAATCACTTTTAAAAAAGATTGAAATTCATTTGTCAGATAGCAATAAAACCAGGAAATGGTAGGTAAAAAAAAAAAAAAAAAAAAAAAAAAAAAAAAAAAAAAAAAAAAAAAAAAAAAAAAAAAAAAAAAAAAAAAAAAAAAAAAAAAAAAAAAAAAAAAAAAAAAAAAAAAAAAAAAAAAAAAAAAAAAAAAAAAAAAAAAAAAAAAAAAAAAAAAAAAAAAAAAAAAAAAAAAAAAAAAAAAAAAAAAAAAAAAAAAAAAAAAAAAAAAAAAAAAAAAAAAAAAAAAAAAAAAAAAAAAAAAAAAAAAAAAAAAAAAAAAAAAAAAAAAAAAAAAAAAAAAAAAAAAAAAAAAAAGGGGGGGGGGGGGGGGGGGGGGGTGGGGGTGGGGGGGGGGGGGGGGGGGGGGGGGGGGGGGGGGGGGGGGGGGGGGGGGGGTGGGGGGGGGGGGGGGGGGGGGGGGGGGGGGGGGGGGGGGGGGGGGGGGGGGGGGGGGGGGGGGGGGGGGGGGGGGGGGGGGAAGGGGGGGGGGGAAGGGGGGGGGGGGGGGGGGGGGGGGGGGGGGGGGGGAATTCTGGGGGGGGGAAAATTTTTTTTCAAAGGGAAAATTAGGGGGTTTCCTTAAGGGTTGCTAAAAATTTTAAAGGGGTTTTTGTTTTAAATAGGTTTTGAAGGGAAGGGTGTAATTTTGTGTTTTGGGTAGGGGAATTTTCCATTTTTTGCTACTAAGGGGAAAAAATTTTTTAAAAGTTTTTTTTTTTTGGGGGGAAATTGGGATGGTTTGATTAAGGCCTTTTTTGGAAGATTAAATTTTTCCCTATTAAAATTTAAAATTCAGGCCTTCCCAATAAGGTGGGGGGTTTTTCCAATAATTTCCAGAATTTGGGGGAGTTAAATTGATTTGATTGGTTTTAAATTTTAAATTTTTTTTTAATTAACCAGTGGGCCGGGCAAAAAAGGCGGGGGTTGGGAATTTTGGGCAGGTTTTGGTGAACTAGAATTTTGTTTGTAAAGTAAAATTTATTAAGAAAAAAATTTTGAAAGATTGGGTTAAAGAAGGGGGGAATGTTTTTTTTGGAAGATAGGGGAAAAGGGCCTTGGTTTTTTTTCCCCAATTTTAGTTTTTTTTGGTGGTTAGATAATTTTCGGGTTTTAGGGCCTAAACCTTTTTTTTTGGATTTATGATTTGTTTTAGTCTTTTAATTTAATTACGGGTCTGGAATTTCCATTAATTTCCTTTCTGACTTGGGTTTGGGGCTTTTTGGTGGAGGGAAAGGGGAAAAATTCCAGTTTTTTTAAGGGTTTAATTTTTAGCATTTAATTGTGTTTTTTTGGGGGATTTTATTAAAGTTGTGATTGGGGGTTAAACCCAAGTTTCTCTTTTTAAGGAAAAGGTTCCGGGCTTTTTTGGGGGTTTGGAATGTTGGATGAAAATGCAAAAGATTTTTTTTTGGGGGCCCATCGGGCATTTGGACTATTTTTGGGTTTTTGAATACTAGGGGAAATTGGGTTTTTTAAAGATAAAAAAAGGGAAAGGGGTCTGGGGAATTATCCTTTGGCCACACCTAAGAAAAGGTTTTTTTTTGGGTTTTTAAAAAGGTTTCCCAAATTTGAGGGAAAACTTTTGGGCATTTACCCTAAAAAGTTTTTAAAAACCCAAAAAAAAAATTGGAGTTGAATTTTGAATCAGAGGACAACAATTTAGTTTTTTATGGAAACCCTTTGGTTGTCAAATGTTAAAAAATCAAAAAGGGTTTTAGCTTGAAGAAAATTTCCTAACTTGTAAGAGTTTAAAAAGGGTTTTTTATTTAATTTGAAAAAACCAGGGGTTGTTTTGGGGTTAAAATATTTAATTAAAATTATTTAAAAAAAATTATAATAATTTTCCAAAACCCAAACAAAAAAAAAAAAAAAGTTCCCAAAAATTTTTTGGAAATTAGGGGGGCCCCATTTTTTAGGGTTGTTTGGGTTTTTTCCAAACAGGGGGGGAAAAACCTGGGGTTTTCTGAGGAAATTATTTAAAATTAAAGTAAAAGGGGAAAGGCAAAACATCGGGTTTGGACCCTTTTTTAAAATTTCAAAGGAAACTGCAAGGGGTTTTTTGGTTTGGTTTGCAATTTGTTTTATGGGGAAAAGGGTTGGGGGCCAAACTTGAAGGGGTTGGAAAGGGTAGGGTTTTTTTTTGGGTTTTTAAAGGGGGTTGTGGGGTTTTGGGAAGGGGGGGAATTGTTAAATTTTAGTACTAAGGGGGGAAATATTTATTGAAGTTTTTTTTTTGGTTTTCCCGGGGTTTTGTTTAAAGGTTTGTTGGAAGATAAAGTTTTCTTTTAAAGTGGGAAGTTTCAGCATTGATTTTACCCCGGGGTTTTTGAGAATAATCAAATTTGTGGGTTTTGGTTTTAAGGTTTTAAAGTTTTGGGGAATTTTTTAACCCATTAATTGAAAACGGGGTGGGATTTTTTGGCATTGGAGGAATTCAGCTTTTGGGTAAAGCAAATTTTTAAGTCATTTTTTTAAAGTTTAATTAAAAGGGGAAGAAAAATTTGGGTGGAAAAAAATCCTTATTCTTAATTTTGGGGGTTTAGAAATTTTCGTAAATGGAAAAATTTTGGGAAGTTTTTTTGTTATGGTTTTTTGGTTTGAGTTACGGGAAAGGAAAATTTCCAATATTTAGGATGAAAAGGAAGATTGAGTTGATTGTTTTAATCGTTTTGATCATATGTTTAGAAGGACACAGATTTGGAGTCATCACATTGCAGGAATCTGGGTTTTACAGCAAGCCATCACTTAAATGCAGGGGAAAAATAAAGCATTATACAAGGGAGGAGTTTTATCTTATCTTTGTATTTAATGAATGTGTTAACTAGAATATGTTTTATATTGTAATTGTTTTGTTTTTTGAAATGATGGAATGTGGTATTGTAGCAGCTTGTTGAGATGGGAAAGTGAGTTTTGAGTTGTTTTTTTAATGGGTTAATTGATTGTGCAGGTGGAGTGTTTAAAGCGGGAATGGCAGTTATGGTAAGAAGTGACATGTGAATGACAAAATAAATGAGAAGGTTTACTGTTAGGAAGAGCATATTAATAGCATGAGGTAGTAGCATGATATGAAATTGTTTGATAGCTGGAAGACTGCAGCACAGCAGGGAATTATTTAGAAGATTCAGGAAGGTGAATCAGTTGAAGGAGGGGATAGGGAGTGTTAATTGGGAGTGATGGGTTCTACGTCACAATATCGACATTCAGATCATTGAACTGGCTTTTCATGCATATGCTATTAATACGAAAAACAGCTTTTGTGCAGGTGCCAAGCCCCACCACTACCACCCTATCCCCCTACATAGCATATATACCAACTCCAAGATTGCTTCACACTGGGGAAAGAGCAAACATCCAAACCCAAGAAATACCATCATGTCCATGAAAAGCCAGTTTGATGATTTGAATATCAATATTGCAATGTCCGATAATGTGGTTTGCTGATAATTTGACATAGACCCAGGAGTGATGTAAAGGTAAAAGAAAAAAGTATTAATAATGAAAACCAAAAATAGAACACCAACAAGTACAAAACCACCAGGAACAGGAGCTGAAAAGCAAACGGTTTATTCTGGTACCTCGGCTTGGAACAGCCTTCAAAGGAATAACCATTCAAGCTTTTTTTACATCTTTTATAGTAAAATCCAGATTAATCATTAAACAATTAAACTATTAAACTATTGAATAATTAAATATGATTACATATGACAAGAGGCTCAACACTTTAAAGAGACCATGCATTACTAAACATTGATTTACGCTTACTTCCCTGTCGAAAATTCCATCTTGTTTGTTCCTCTACCTCTGACTGGACACCAGCGTCTTCCATCACATCTACCCTTTCAAATGACACACTTTTTCTGCTCACACCTGTATCAGAAGACGAAACAGACGATTCTCTACCACTCCTGGAACTTCCTTCAACATTTCCGGTTCGGGAGATACCACTTTTACGCTTACGTTGCCATGAATAAACTATGTTGCTTTTGAAGTCATTAATATCCCTGTTTAACTTGTTTTTCTTCCTTGCAACTACATCAGCTTCTATTTTAACAATGTCTGCATTAATCTCCTTCATCGTAGCGCAAAACACTTCAGTACAAAATTCCTTGCATAAACTCTCTTCCACCTCTGCAATTTGTGATTTCTTTATTTTTCTGTGCCTTAGCTAGACCGGATGTTTATAATACTGGTAATTTTCTACAGAAATTATTGAGTTTAGAAAGTAGGTTTATTCTAATGTTTGGTACTTTGAAACCTAAAGGGTTGAATTTGGAAATGAACATTACTATTTAAATAGTTTTTTTCCACATTCATAAGGATACCTGTTAAATATTTAAATATTTAAGTATTCCCTTACTATTTGTACTCATGTATTTGTTTAATGTTTAATAATGCATGGTCTCTTTAAAGTGTTGAGCCTCTTGTCATATGTAATCATATTTAATTATTCAATAGTTTAATAGTTTAATTGTTTAATGATTAATCTGGATTTTACTATAAAAGATGTAAAAAAAGCTTGAATGGTTATTCCTTTGAAGGCTGTTCCAAGCCGAGGTAGCAGAATAAACCGTTTGCTTTTCAGCTCCTGTTCCTGGTGGTTTTGTAAAAAAGTATTAATATTGCATGGTAGAGATGTGAAAGGTGTGATAAAAATATAGGGAAAGGTTTGATGCAGGGCACATAATGGAGAATTGAGTAAGCTGTTTGGATATAGATGAGGAATATTAGTAATTTCTGTTTTGTTAATGAAAAATTAAGTTTTATGGTTTGTAGTCATTTTGTTAGCTTGACTGGGTATGAGTTGTTTTAAGGAAAAGCGCTATTAGTTTATTTTCATTTTAAAAGGCTTGAGTAACAAAGACTATGAAATGAATATGATGGAAAATACAAAATGGCTTGCAATTATCTGGATTATCGTGATCAAGATGGATTGCAAATTCTGCAGCAACCCTGCTAGCTAGTTGGTAATTGCATAAGTGGTGGATTTAGAGTTTGATTCACAATGAACAATAGTGATTAGTTGAAATATGCATGATTTGTAACTGAAGGCGTGAACTACTGTCTATATAAATAAAGCAACCCTTGGAAAAGCAGGACTGGAAGTGGGTGGGAAGAGAAGGAAGACACAGATCAGAAGACAGGCAGTAGCCAATTACTTTGTGATATTCACATCAGCTAAAAACACTGGCAAGAGAGAGACCTTGATCAGGTAGGTTGTCAGTTGTGGTCTGCTGATACAATGATTTTACTTAGTAAAAAACTAAAAGGTACTTAAAAGAGTTATAATCCACTTTATTTTGATGCCTGTAAATTCAGGGTGGGCAGTGCCATTTACAAGCTGGTAGAAAAGAAAGAGTAAAATATGGAGTATTATTTAGATGCCTCATACAGCAACAGAATCAAGTAATTCATTTATCTGCTGCAATTTAGAGTTGATCTTCTACTCCTCAGAGTTAAGAAAACTTAATCCAAAGTTTTCAACTAATATTGTATAAATAGGACTTCTTGGAGGGACAAGATTATTACCAAAAAATTCCCTTGCATGACACATTTTGTAACATATTTGCCTCTTTCATGTTAAGCTGTGAGACACACACACACACACACACACACACACACACACACACACACACACACACACACACACACACACACACAGATACACACAGATACACAAGTACAAGTATCCAAAAGAGCTGACTCCATATGCCAATTAATGCTCATTTGTGTGAATATAATATGGGTGAATTAAAATGCAGCAAAGTAGGGGGTATTGAGGAAAATGAATGTTTGAATGAAGAGGTGCTGGTGTGAAGATTTATGAGAATGTATTATATCAGTTAGCATATGCATAAATATATATATATATATATATATATATATATATATATATATATATATATATATATATATATATATATATATATTCGTATTCATATGTTAGGAGGGCTCACGGTGGTGCAGCGGTTAGCGTTGCCACCTCACAGCAAGAGATTCTCCAGTTCAATCCTCGGCTGGGGTGCCTTCTGTGCAGAGTCTGCATGTCCTCCCTGTGGTCATGTGGGTTTCCTCCGGGTGCTCCGGTGTCCTCCCACAGCCCAAAGACATGCTGTTGGTGGATTGGACACACTAAATTGGCCCTAGGCATAAGTGCGTGCATGTGTGTGCCTTCTGTAGGTTGGGTGCCGGGCTGGCAACTCAACACTGTAAAACTCCACTGCTAATCATGAGCAGACAGTGATCCGCTGTGGCGACCCCCAACCAGGAAAAGAAGAAGTATGCCTGTGTTAGGGTTAGAGTAAGGGCTAGGAAAGGGGATAGAGTTTGTATTACGCTTTAGTAGTGGTATGTGTGAGGAGTACGAGCATGTGTGTGTTTCCCTTAGTTGTACTTTAGGGAAAGCGTTTTTATTATCATAAAGTGTGGCTAGGGAGGGGGTTACAAGGGCAAGTGGTATAAAATGTATAAGCAGTCATCTCACACTCTGAACAGCAGACTGCACAATGGTATGTTCCGGTGGGAAGTGACAGAGAGAGAGATCAAACACACTCTAATGAGGGTAGTATTCACTAAAAGCAAGAAGTGTGATTAGCTGTATGTACAATAAGTGAGTTAGGGTAAGTATGCATGAGAGTGCTTATGGGATAGGATGAGTATGGGGGGTCTATATTACAACGTTGAACTCACAGGAGTTTGATTGTAATATCGAACTGTAAAGTTCAAAACCCAAGAATAACGAAAATAATGAAAACACAGAACAGTGATTTTTTGCGCAGGGAAAAAATCGCTGTTCCGTGACAAAAAAAAAAGTACACTTTAAACTTACACTAAAGTGGGGGCTTTGTCTCCACACACCCCAACATGGGGGGCTGTGCCTCCACACCCCCCTGCTTAAATATACCAACTCTGAGATCGCATCACAGTGGAGGAAATACCAAAACCCCGAAAATGGCCCACCGATTTTTTTCCCTGGGAAAAAATCGATGTGCCATGGCGTCATTATTTTCATATTTCATACTTTTGGGTTCGATATTACAACATTCGAACTCCTGTGAGTTCAATGTTGTAATATAGACCCGAGTAAGGGCTAGGTAAGGGAGGGGATATGTGTGTCTGTGTAGTGTGTGTGTGTGTGTGTGTGTGTGTGTGTGTGTGTGTGTGTGTGTGTGTGTGTGTGTGTGTGTGTGTGTGTGTGTGTGTGTGTGTGTGTGTGTGTGTGTGTGTGTGTGTGTGTGTGTGTGTGTGTGTGTGTGTGTGTGTGTGTGTGTGTGTGTGTGTGTGTGTGTGTGTGTGTGACTTGGAGCATGTGAGTAAGTTTTGCCAATGGAAATTTGTTCAGCACTGTGCTGATAAATGTTTTTGAGTGCATGTGCAAGTGTTTGCTGGATAGATTTGGAATTAGGGCTAGATAAGATGAGGCATTTTATGTGGAGCAAAATTGATGGTGATAGCATGTTTCTGAGTGTCTTGTGTAGTAGCACTGTTAGGCAAAGGAGTTTTTGTAAATTAATGTGTAGGGTTAGATACAAGGGCAGTGTCAGGGACAGGGTTAGTACACATGAGTAAGGTAAGGCAGAGGACAAAGTGCCCTAACCACTTTACTCATGCATGCTAACTCCAACCCTGATAATGCCCCTGCCCCTAACCTTAACCCTACACATTAACATTAAATTAGGAAACCCCCTTTCCAAAACAATACCACTATTCAAGTAGAGATTTGGTAAGAAGCTATTGTTAGCTACTGGGCTAAATGAATGGAAAAGGAAATTGTTTATTTTTCTTTTTTGATTGCTTGCAGTTCATTTTATTTCTTGGCTAAGTTTGCTTTTAAAGTATTGGTTTTGACATATTGTGCTTTGATGCTTGTGTCCTTCAATGTAGCGATGTATAATCATATAAATGTGTATGTATAAGTACGTGTGTGTGTGTGTGTGTGTGTGTGTGTGTGTGTGTGTGTGTGTGTGTGTGTGTGTGTGTGTGTGTGTGTGTGTGTGTGTGTGAATTTATATTTTTAAGATGAATGATGAACCAAGGTTCAGCATCCTAAACAAAAATGCAAATCCAAAAAGGTATGCATAGGCCTGCTGCATAGACTCAGTCCACAAAATATGGCCAGCACCAGAATTTTCTTCAAATAATTTAACTTATTCTCAGCGGACTATATTTAGGTACAATAGACCTGGCTTTTGTTAAAAACTTCAGTGTTGTAACCCAATAGTTCATTAAATCACATTTAAATAAAATGAAAAGTCACATGATAAAGCAGCACTAATCAGAACTTAAAGTGGCTCAGAATGGTATCAGTAGAAACACTCAAAGGAAAGCTTATCAGTCGTCCAAAAATCAACTTAATTAGGTATGCATTATTCAAAAGAGTCCTAACCATAAATATATGTATAAAAGAAAATATTTTATATCTAGATAATGACATAAAAAAACAGAGAATATCTGTATAATACATACAGGGATAGTGCCATGTATTTTTCTTTTGCATATGTACTCCTTGGACTTAGTCCAAGCTCTCAGATTATGTAGCCCAGGCAGGTATGACCCTAGCCCTGAGCAGCCTCCTACCATCACCCAGAATGATACCACAGTACAAGCAGAAAATGATTGATTTCAACAATTGGCTAAGTTTCTGGTGTCATTCTAAGGGGATCCAGTATCTGTCTGCCTGTGATGACATGATTGACAGACCTCTATGCTTTGCCAGAGATGGCTTGCATCTGTCAACCCTGGGCTTCTAGATACTGGCCAAGGCTCTTGCCATGCCTATACTGCCTTTTTTAGGCAGTGTTCCAAAGACCAAATCACCACTGTAACAGCTACAAACAAATGCAATCTGAGGGTCATGCTGCTCAATGCTAGAAGTCTAAATCTCAAAATGCACTCGCTCGAAGCATTCCTTAAAATGGAGAATATCGACATTTCTGCTGTAACAGAGACCTGGTTCAAGGCTGCAGAAAGCACCCCTGAACTACCAGGCTATAACTCACCTTTCAGGCCAGAACTTGGACTGAAGCTCCAAAGGCGGTGGTGTTTCCATATTCATAAAGGATGCGCACACCTCCAGACTGGTAGCCCAACATAACGCATCAGAGATACTTCAGGTGCAGCTAACATTGGGTAAGACAGCGATTTAGGTCGTAGCCTGCTATAGGTCCCGAACCATGACCCAAGACTCGCACTCCACATTCCGAAGCACTCTGGAGAATATTAGGGTCAAACCTAACACTCTCATACTGGGCAACTTCAACTACCCCTCCATTAACTGGGAAAACTACTCATGTACCAAAACACTTGCCCAATGTTTCCTGGAATTCATTAATTCCAATGCCCTGGATCAGTTCGTTCTTACCCCCACTAGAGGTAGCAACATCCTTGACCTGGTCATTACTAAAATGGGTGACCGTTCCTCTATACCAATAGTCAACTCCTCCCTGGTTAGATCTGACCACAAACTAATCACCTTGGAAATCCACATCCCCCCACGCAAAGGTAACCACCATGAAAAACTTCTCCAAAGCTAACTTTGGGCTCCTGAAAACAGAGGTGGCTAACTACACGGCACCCATGCAATTGGAAAACAGGTGCATGACCGACAAATCATACACTAATCCCCTGTACAAACACGTGCACAAATGCATGGATCTCGCCATACCTAATAGAACCAAGATGCTCTCCTCCAAAAAAAGGAAGCCAATCTGGTGGCCCCCTGCCATAAACAAACTCTACAACAGAAGGAGGAAACTGATGCAAAATAAGGTGAAGTCCCAAGACTGGAAAAACTCCCTTATCACCCTCAACAAAAAGTTGAGATCCCTCATCAAATCCTATAAAGCTATCTATGAAAACAAAATTGCAGCAGATTGTAAAGACAACCACAAGGCCTTCTACAGTTATATAAAGAATCTCCATGGCAATACTCATATTTGCTTGGAGCTGTTGCACAGTGGCACCTCCTATACCGAGCCAACAGATATTGCCAATATACTGGCCAACAGATTCAGTGCCAACTTTACCCCCCCAAGGGCCAATCACAATAGCAGTAGCTTGCCAGGCACCCAGTATTACTGCTGCACAAGTTAAAACAGCACTGTCCAAGGCCAAGAATACAGCTTCTATGGGACCTGACAATATCCCTGGCTGTATTCTACATGAACTACAGAGTGAACTGGCACCTCACCTGTGTGCCCTGTTCAATCACAGCCTCACCTCAGGCTTTGTCCCTACTGAATAGCACACTGCTACAGTCATCCCTCTCCACAAAGGAGGAGCAACTACAGACCATGGGAACTATCACCACATTAGCCTGACAAGTCTGATATGCAAAGCTATAGAATGCATCATCATGGCCCTACTAAACAATGATATAGGAAATCTCCAATCTCTGGATCCCACACAGTTTGGTTTTGTGAAGGGTAGATCATGCCTGCTCAACCTAGTCAACTTCTTTGAGTCAGTCACCAGAGCTGTGGATGAAGGCAAGGTGGTTCATACAGCCTATCTTGATCTGGCCAAGGCCTTTGATACCAATCCCCAATCAGGAATCATAGAAAAACTGACTAAGCTAGGTATCAACCCTTATATCTCTAGGTGGGTTGCAAACTGGCTCACAGATAGAACCCACAGTGTGAAAGTAGCTGACTCCAAGTCAGACTGCCGACCAGTCATAGGGTTCGGTCCTGGGTCCTCTCCTGTTTGGTATCTACTTCTCTGTAGTCCAGGCCAACATGAATGCACTCTGGCTGACAAAGTTCACAGACAATTGCAAATTGGGAGCCATAATTAACTCCCCAAGTGATGTTTACCCTACAGAAAGGCCTCACTGAGACCAATGACTGGTGTCAGAACCATGGCCTTAAGCTCAATGCCAAAAAATGTGTCATCATCCCCTTTGGGAAAAACCCAGTTCCCATGAATTACCACATTGATGGTTGTCCACTGCACACAGAAGGCGTCAAAAGAGATCTGGGAACACAGGTTGACAGCAACCTCTCTTCTGACCACCACATTGCCACTGTGGTCAGAAAGTCTTTCTATGTGGCACATCTCATTACTAACGGTTTTGCATCCAAGAAGAAAGAGGTCATTGCCTCCCTCTGTTCTTCCCTCATTAGGCCAATTATCGAGTACAATGCCCCATTTGGCATGTACCTCACTAGGCACCTGCAACAACTGGAGAGGCCAAAAACGACCTCACAAAGAGGATCCTAGGCCTTAAACACTTGTCCTATATGGACAGACTCAAAAAACTCCAACTATTCTCTGTCTCACATCGCCTACTTAGAGGCAATCTCTGCTTGACTTACAAAGCCATGTCTGACTCAGCTCTGTTAGAAATGCTACATCTCAAGAAATCCCAATCCCTCCACACAACATGTTCCAGAGACCTCAACCTCATTACCAGAATCAACAGAACAAGCTGGAGGGACAGGTTTATAACCCAGAGATTACCCATGCTATGGAATAGACTTCCCATACATGTCAATCAGAGTGCCTCACTGGCCTTCTTCAAGAGAAATCTTGATGAGTGGATGAGAAATAAAAAATTCATCCCGGAGATCACTCCAGTGGCTCTACTTGACAGAGGCACTGGGAACTAAGGCCGGGTGGCACGATGCTAGGGTAATCCTATGGGCTAGGCTTGTAAAGGCTTCAGGGCCATTAGCCTTGTACACAACTATGGACCTATGAACCATTTTTCGGTTTGAAATATATACTACTATTAGTGGTTTTATAGTGGTTATATGTATGAGTATGTCTTTATTAGTTGGTGTTCCATTTTACTGACAGCAATTTTATCAGATGTGCTGCGATAGACTTCTATAATTATTAGTGTGCATTGTTCCTACTGCATTGTGCTTTTCTCTTCACAATATATTCCTTGTTTCTATTGCCACTGACCAGCGTGCTTGCTCAATTATCAAATGTGTACAAAAATAAAATAATTGCACATCAACTATATACACTGTTAACCCAAAATGTAAATGAAAGTAAACCAGTCACAGAAGGAAATTATATATATATATATATATATATATATATATATATATATATATATATATATATATATATATATATATATATATATATATATGCATGTATGCATATTCACACACGCATAAAGATGCATTTATATATCCACAAGTTTATACATATTATATATTCATGTATATATGTGTGTGTGTGTAAAAAGACAGAGACAGCAAGTGTTAAAACTACCAGAGAGACAACTATATAAAAAAACACATTTTTTTGAAGAAGCATTTGAAATATTCCCCACCTGGCTTTTCTCAATCAGTTTCCAAAATATTTACCCTGGAAATAAGCTGATGGGGCAGTGCAGAAGTGGAGTACTATAACATATTGCCAGTATTCAGTGATGATCACAATTGTCCAATTTGGCATTCTGACCTTTCATTCATTTAAACAATCACAAATATGCAGCTTTTTAAATTACTCAATGCTGTAATATTGGAGTGAAATATGATGCTGCCTAGGGCACCAGTGCAGATAGCTACTCTTACTTAGAAGTAAGGCTCACTGTCCACAGATGTAACTCCACCACACAGGCCCAGTCCCACACAGCCAAGAACTGCAGCTCTTGACAGGCCTTACTTTCAAATCCATAAATAAAATCTTCACTTGAACTTGCCACTGGCTACTCCACCACAGTTCCTGACTGGGACATTAAACCTCAGAAACAATGAATCCATGATCAGAGCTCCTGATCAACCCTATAATTAGCATCCTACTTCAGGAACAAACTTCCTGTCTTTAGCCATCCTATCTACATCTTTTTATGCAAACTTAAATGGAAATCACTGTACGTTGTAATGCAACAATTTCATGGCTAATTTTCGTGGGAATAAAATGAAACAAGATGCATTAAAAGGCACATTCCATCTTGCACATAAAATGTCACAACTACCCCCCCCCCCCTTCCAGCCCAAAGCAACTGGTTTTGGACTTATACCAGAAGGTAGTAAGACCTGGGCAATCCATCAGCATTCCTGTTAGCTAGTCCAGATCTATAAGTAACCTGCTGGTTAAACATGAACTGGAAAGGATGTAGGGATAGTGAAATAATCTTTTATTGCCATTTTTTTGTCTACTCAACCACTGCAATGAGGCATGATCAATAACCATGTTGAAGTGTCTACCAAACAGGTAATACTTTAATGAATAAAAGACCAACTTCATAGCCAAACACTCCCTCTCAGTGGTTGAATACCTGTTTTCAATAATTAGTTTTAGACTAATGGAGTTCATATGGGCTCGTCACCTTGGAAAACTTGGGACAATACAGGTCCTGAACCACCTTCCCATGAAGCAAAACATAAAGTAAATACTTCAGAAAACTCAGAAGATACTAACAGGTGTTCAGGGCTGAACAATTATTTTACTTCAATAAATGTTCTATTTGTTTCAAGAGACCTTTGGACTTCAATAGGAGCTTTTCCTTTTGTGAGATCTGTCAAAGGTCAGGCAATAGTTAAATAATAAGGTATTCATTATCTGTCCTGCCCAGCTAGTCAAAGGAAAGCCTTCTTCTGTCTTTCACTGGATTGTATAAGCCAGTGTTTATGGTGTTTTTACCTAACTACTGCTTTTCCACTCCTCTTATTATAAGGTATCATACATGACTGGATTCCACCATCTTCAAATTACTCTTCTTAGCACTCAGAGACAACCCTGCCTGCCTAATAGATAATAACACTAACTGCTCTTTTGGTGCAAACCCCATCCTCTGCATGGATAATAATGCCATTTAAGTATGGAGCAGCATATCATGAGTAAGGCTTTTCATATTTCATCCATTAATCTGTAAAAGGTGTCTAGGGCTGAAGGGAGGCCAACTGGTAGCACTAAATATTGAAGTAGACCTTTGGAGGGTCATACCTCTCAATTGTGCAGAATTTTGCAAAATGACCAGATTTTTGCCTCGTACTTTTGATCTGTTCCTCATAAAATTTGTGATATTCTGGCAAGTCATTCAGGACAGAGGTCAATAAATAATGTCTTAATTTGCAGCCTGATATTTGAGTTTCAGACATAATCTGCTAAAGGCGATGCATGTTCATGGAAAAATATATTATTAAATCAATTTTCTGAGTTTATAAGAGCAATATTTTTCAAAATTCCTCAAATTGATTTATAATCCCAGTCCACAGAAATATATATATTTATATATATATATATATATATATATATATATATATATATATATATATATATATATATATATATATACACACACACACACACACACACACACACACACACACACACACACACACACACACACAAACACACATACATGGGATCACTATATAATCGCTAAAGTTTGGAATAATGAAATCCTAAATCTTGAGACTATATAGCCGAAACCCCTAAATATCAAAAGACCAGAAGCGCAAAATTCAAAATCCCGATGTTCGGAGATATTGAAGTAACGCTTCTGGTGTTGCAGTTTGTTGATGGATAGGTGGACATTCAGGTACGTATCTACATGTAAGTGTGTTGGTTAGGGGCTTTAGTGTGTGTCAGTGTGTGTAATGACAGTGATGTGTGTGTGTGTGTGAGGGACTCTAAAATGCGTGGGTGTAGTTTCCCTTGTGTGAATGTTTGTGTGATCTCGGAATTAGTATATTTAAGTAGGGGTGTGTGAGGGGGTCAGGGTGGCTTGCCCCCCTGCTTATCTGTAGTGTAGGATGATATGTTTGATTGTGGGGGGAAGTTGTGTGTATGTGTATGTTTGTGCTGTATGTGTGTTGTACTTCTGGGATTTTGAATTTCGCGTTTTTGGTCTTTCGGCTATATAGTCTTGAGATTTTGAAATTAAATATTTCAAAATTTCGAGATTATGGAGTGAACTCTTAGATATATATATATATATATATATATATATATATATATATATATATATATATATAGGTGTGTGTGTGTGTGTGTGTGTGTGTAAAATACATTAAAATATATCTTTGCATAAATAAATATGCTATAAACCAAAAAATCACTTCCAGTGGGCCATAGCTTAATTTACAAAAAACAGTGGTTATCACTGACACTCCAGAGGTCTGCTGATACTATTTGTTTTGGAACACAAAAAAGATTTTTTTCACAATGAACTCCAGTGCTATATTACTTTTCCTATTTGAATAACAACCATTCAGAGCCAAATACTCTCTAACATAGTGTACATTAATACTATGGGGAATATATGTAAAGAGGAAAACCACATCAACTGTGGCTAAAATAATCTTATCTTCATGAGTACACTTCAAAGGCAGTTAACTTCCAAAAAATGTGGGGAATTTCTCACCCAAGATTGTACTTTAAACACAAGGATATTGTCTACTATCACAGCCATTGATTTAGGTTCATAGGCAGCTGCTAGGCATGCAGTCCAGGAGAACATTGAGGAACCTAGTTCAATTTCCAATTGCCCTGAAGCACTGTCTGGTTAAGTGACTAGCTCAAATTCACACAGTTGGCAAATGAAATCTGATGGAATCAAATCCTGTACCCCAGGAAGCAACGTGTTAACAGAAAATAGCCAGAATTCACTGTACTGTCATCATGCAGTAAACACTGTAGGTCTAAAAGGTGAATATACATTGTCCTTGTATATTTTTGATATCTCAAAAACAGACCAGTGTTTGGCAATACCACAGTCATAAATGAATACATGTCTATGTCAGTCAGACACTAAACAACTCTAAACAACCTTTTTGTATATCTTGTACACCTCCATTAATGGCACCTCACTACAAGTAAAAATATGTAAAATAATCCCATCATAACCTTAATCTAATCCTAATAAATCTAAAAATTAATCACTCTAGTCTTTCCTGGTTCCAGAGTTACTTAACTGGTCACCAGCAGGCTGTCAAATGGCATAATGGCTTCTCACCACTCCTCCTTATTATCCTTGGGGTCCCACAGGGCTCCATTCTTGGCCATTTTCTCTTCAGTCTTTTTACTAATAACCTCAACACAGCTACTTTGCAAGCTACCATTATCTAATATGCAGACGATTCTACATTAATTTGTGCAGCTCTACCATGCAACAGCACCAAGACAGAACACAATAGGCCTTTAATGAAATTGAGAACTGGTTGTCAAACTCTCAGCTCATACTCAATCCCAACAAAACAAAACTTATGATTTTTCAACCTACCAAATCAGTTGACTCCTCCCTAACATTCTATATCACAGCCAAAAACAACACAAAAATCATTCCTGAACGTAATACCAAACTACTTGGAGTCTTAACAGATGATAAGCTAGGATTCCACTCACATATAAACAATTGAGAAAGTCCATAAACAGATGGGTATCCTCTATAGAAATACATTCTTAACAGACTCCTCAAAAACTGCCATTGCTAGAACACACCTCCTGGCAACTCTATTATATGCCTTTCCCATCCTTACCAACCTTTAAAAAACTGACTTAGAAAAATGAAATACATTCTACAACAAAATTGCTAAGTTTGCCACCAGTTCATCTTACAGATCTCACCACTGTCTGGCTCTAAAATCTTTCTTGGCTGGAATCACCACAACTTATAGCATACAACCAGTTACCCATGGCCCACAACCTATCCTATAACCCTGAAAAGATACCAGCTCTTCAACACCAATTACTCCCCTACTCTAACACTTGCTCACTTCGTTCCAACAAATAAATCTTTACTACAGGTCTCTAAAGCAAATAATTCTGCAGGAGAATCCCTATATTCCTGCTTAATTTCTAAAGCCTGGAACTTTTAACCCCACAATGTCAGATCTGCTAACAATGCAATCCAGTTTAAAAAAATACTCAAAATTTATTTATCAGATACATGGCAATGCTCATGCAATACCCCTGGCTGAGTACTCCCACCCATATCTGACTTATCTTCTCTGTCAGTCTCTATCTTCCTACTAATCTACTTAAAGGGGCACTGGCTCATGCATTTTTGCCTCGGACCGAAGCTCAAAACATTGCCACCCACTTAGCTAATCACCTCCCCGTTTGTGACATCAGTAATGACGTCTAACAATCCCACCCACGGCATTAAGTTTTTTTTTAAAAAGTACACAAACCTGTATTCCAGTCCTGTTTTACTTCCCACTGGAATAAGACATTCATCGCTAATGTTCCCTGCTTCACACAGTGCGCTACACTTGTTTCTGCCTTGTGTTTTGAGGAAAGACAAAAATAACGGCATAACCACCGCCCCCCCCCAAAAAAAAAAAAGAACCCGTTTTAAATATTGCTCTTAGAAACTTGCCATAATAAAAAGGTCTGGTTACCATGCATTTTCTGAAGGATATGTAGTCTGGACCTCAAATGCTTGTCATTTAGTTATTGACAATACTTATTGATTTGTCAGAAAAAACATTTCAGAAAACTGCACATTTTCTGAGGAACAGACTCAAAATATGAGTCGAAAATCTGGACAGTTGAGAGGCATTGTCAACTTGCACGAGCCGATCACAAGGCTTACTTGGCAAGACTAGATGCTCACATTCTCCAGAGATGTTTTTTTTTTTCCCTTACAGTTTATAAATGTTCCCCCCTGCCTGTGTCAGTAGTGCAGCTAGGGTGTGAGGACAGGGAAAACGCAATCAACCGATCATGATATTTTGTAATGCAATATCGGCTTTTAAACGCCGGCGCTACATTTGCGGTAAAACCTGAGCGCTGTTGCGCTCTCTGTGTGGTCTAAACTGTAGCATCTGCTTGTTGCACTGTAACAAGCAGTTTGCTACAGTTAAAAGTAAAAAAAAAAAAACATTTTTAATGCAAAACAGCTGAATTACTTTCTTGCTGCAATTTATTTAACTGATCAATGACACGGTTTATGAGAGGTTCAGGAACAATGTGACAGCGAGCTCTAATCCATTATTGCAGATGAATGTTAACTTGGATGATGGCCAATGACAGAGATGATTCCAGCAAAGAGATGGGTGACATTATGTTTTTTAATAACTTTCCACTTTGGAGAACTCTCTACGCAAACTTAAATGTCTGCAGTGGCAGACGTTTCATGTTGAAGCTTGTTTGCATTACAAAGTTGTGCCACGAGGATTATGGGTTATGTGTATGCCGACTCAAGGTGAGACCCATCCTGATTTATTGGCCCCTTGGCAGCATTTGAACATTGAGACAGGCTTTTCTTACATAAGACTTATTAGAATATTTTAACCCCCTTGAACTTAAGTTACGTGATGATGTTAATATTTTGCAAGAGAATTTGCAACAGAGATAGGTTGGTGAATTTTGTTTAAATAACATTGCCGAAGTGTTGAGTACTGTCTCTGTATATGAGATAAAAATGTAACAGGTTTAAACAGGAAAGTTATTAAGGGATTACCGTTCAAGGACACATTTTCACATTGCCTTGTGAAAGATTGCCCATACAGTCAAGAGATAATGATAGAGGGACAATTCATGGGAATACTCAACGAGATGTGTTCATGAATGACATTAATCACAGTTTAATTCAGCAAATTTGATTGGTGAGAGCATTCCCTTAATCAGTGAGGAAGTAACAACGAATGAGGTTTCTATGGCGACACCTGTTCCACCAATCATTGTTGAGCATTTGCCAACCAATGAGAAGACGACTGAGATGACATCAGAAGTGGCAAGTTCGCAAGCTGAAATAAGTGTTGACCTTTTAGGCCTGGGGGCGAGGCCTAAAATATTACGAGGATCTACTCGATCTGCATCTGCATTTTTTTTCCAGTGTTCCCGGTCCTTATAAGGAAGAAGTATGAATGCAAGTGGAGCCAGACGCAACAGAGGGATGTGAAACGGAGATGAACAATTACTTGACTAATGGTAATACTATTGTATTTAATCTGTTTAGTGTTTTTCACCTGAACCACTTTCCGTCCTGAATAACGCCTTGAATTTTGTCCCCAGTAGGGCATCAGTATTGAATGAAGTAGTGACTGACTTTATGATGTTTGGTAGAAATTTCTTGTTAAAGAATATATTTCATGACAATACAGCCACAGATTGTTTTCCTTTAGACAACCTAGTACGTTCATGCCTCTCATGCAGTCAATTGTAAATACTTTTTTTAAAGTTTGTGAACGTGAAGTCAGGGTTTATTTAAATGGTCAAGGGAATACTAACAATAATAGGACTAGATATAAGCATTGTAATTTAAGTTTGCATGCTTTAATGAATGATGAACGCTTACTAGTTAAAACAGAGGCTAAAGGAGGTGCTGTGGTGGTTTTGGACTCAGCCAAGTATTATGATAAGTTAAAAGAAATGTTAAGTGATGAAAGAACATATCAACCTCTGTCTCCCCTCTCCATACGTATTTTAGTTGACAAGGTCAGACAGAGTTTGCATGACAAACACTAGAGGTATTGTGGATAATGACCTGTTAAGATTTCTTTGGATAGAGCATCTAATGGTATCTATGTTCAAAGCCTTACCCAAGGTCCATAAAAGTTTAGTCTTCCCCCAATGCGACCTATTGTGTCCAGGAAGGGTTGGGCAACTGAAAATCTGTCCATTTAGGTTGAGACAAAGCTTAGGGCTATTGTACAGCTATATCCCAGAATTCTTAAGGATACAGGACAATTGCTTACTAAACTGTTTAGTGCTATCTTGGGTTTAGATTGCTCTGCATGTTTGCTTGTAACTCTTGACGTGAATAATTTGTTCACAGTCATTAGCAATGCATATGGTTTAACAGCCACAGAGGAGGTGCTCATGGAGAAGAGGGTATATGACATTGATTCTAACATATTAATTGTAAACTTACTGATGATGGTCTTGGAAAATAATGTATTCATGAATCAAGGTAACTTCTTTTGTCAAGTACAGGGTGTTGCCATGGGCATACCCTGTGCAAATTCATATGTGAACTTGGTCCTCGTGTTTTGAGAGGTTAGGTATATTTTTGAGTCGGACCACCCATGGAGAGATTGTTTGCTTTATTATGCAAGGTTTGTTGATGACCTGCTTATGTTATGGAAAGGGACAGAGGATGAACTGTGTTCCTTTGTACATTATTTAGAAACCATCACTGACTAGCACTACTGTAGATTTTTTGGATGTGATGATAATGAAAGATGGGAATGGATTGCTGCGAGCAATGCTTTTCAAGGAGGACTGTTGGAGGGCCAGCTTATTGAGCTATGACAGTATGCATCCCAAGTGTACTTTTGATGATATAATCACAGGGCAAGGTTATAGAATCTCGCACCTATGTACAGAGGAGCAGAGATTTCAATGGGAACTAGATCAGTTGAAGGAACATTTACAAAAGAGGAGTTATAATGATAAAGCCATTGACACTGGGTTTAGTATGTATGAGGGCTAATAGAGGGGGTACAGCCAACCATGATCGTCTGAGAGGAGCCGGCTTGATGGCTCGCTGATTGACAAAGTGACCAAAAAGAGTGACAAGCCTCGTGTCATGTTAACATATAGTATTCAATGGAGTGTGTGATATTATCAAGTGGAATTGGGGTGTTCTTTTGAGTGATGATAAAATTGCAGGCATTGTAGGGTGAGGCACCGCAGTTTGGCTTCAGACGTAATAGCAACTTTAAGGAGGCTACAGAAGCAGGTCATTTTCTAAAAGGATTGGCAGGTTTGCCTGCAAACAGTGTAAGGCTTGCCCCTACATAAGTAAGAACAATTATTTTGTTCATCCAGTGACTAAAATGAGGTATGAATTCCATCTGTATGCAGATTGCCACATGACAGACGTGGTCTATCTGGCATACTGTAATGTATGCCCCAGTTAATATGTAGGCAAAACAAACCAATTTGAAAGAGGATTCTGAAACATCTATCAGCTATATGTCAGGGAAATTTACATAATGCCTTATATCAACATATGAAAGATCATCCTGACCATGTTTTTTTGTTCATGGTTGTACAAAAGATCGTTATGGGTGCTAGAGGGGGGACCTGGTAAATATAAGAGAGTTCAGTAGGATGAAATGGATAATAGAATTTGCAGCCGATCATATACTAGGTCTAAACAGTGTTATTCCTTTAAAATCAGCTCTCAAAAAGAGGCGGGTTAAATATCATTAATGATTGGTTAAATGTTTTTAAGAATTTGTATACAAGGCTAGATTCTAATGGTATTGTCAGTCTGACGAAGGGCTTCAACCAAAAGCACTTACGTTTTGTTTGTTTTCCGTGTTTTATTAAAGTTTTTTATGCTATGATGGTTGCGAGCACTCTTTTTGAGTTCATTACTTTTGGAGTTTCTGGAGAGCTGCAACCTTTAGTGGAGAGTTTCCATTGGTTTTACTTTATTATTCGGAAAGTGTTCTTTCCAGAATTCCAGCTATGATAAATCAAGCAGATTTCTTTGTCCATTGAAAGAAGGACAGGCAGTAAGGATACAAATGGCAAAAGGTTTCGAACAGATTGGTCAAGGAAAAGGTATATGTACTGAGCCCAAGATCCTACTTCACAGGATCTGAAGGTATGGAGAACAAGAGAAATCGCAGACATCATCTTCCTGTACCAGAACTGATATTGCAGCAATGTTCCTGTGATACAGACTCTAGATCTCAAAGCAATCCAATGTTCCTGCTGCAGAATGTGTCTTAACATCTACTTCATTCCTGATGATGTTCCTGATGTCCCTAAGGTTGAACATTCAGCAGAGAAGGTCGCAGTTGCTAGACCTAATTCTAATTTTTATGTCACATGATTTGGTCGTATTTCTAGACAATGTGAAATACACAACAAATTGGACATTATTGTGTATATGTATCTAGTTCTGTACAACTGCATGACAACTAATTACTTGTATTGACTGCATGTCAACTGATGTCGTCAGTATTGCATGACCTATTTCTGAAAGAGAGAGGATGTACAATAGTGTGTGCTGTATCTTTAAGAAGCATTTCAAGGATGGCACGTGCAAATAAATAGCAAGCACGTGCTAGCTACAGTGCGATTTTGAGAGTGCAGCCAGAGGGTGAGCATGTATGAGTATAATAGCTAATTTATAAGTTTAACTAAGTTAAAGTTATTAAACCTCAATCTTGATGTGTCTGTACATAATAAAGCTGCTTAAACAGAACCTACTAAGACTCATCTATTTGATCCTGACTGGACAAGTGACAGTGATTAAGTCCGTTTTTGATGATTCAGGAGCAGTTGGGATCATTTTAACCAGGTCTCAGTAGAGTAGTAGTAGTCTTGGTGATGGTTTATATTTGGGATAGTGTTACTACTGAGTAATCAAGAGCAGAATCATCAGCATATTGTATGATTGCACATGTTTTGCTGCCTTGTGCATGTTATTTATGAATACACTACATAAGAGGGGTCCTTGTATTGACCCCTGTGGCACTCTTGTTAACATTAGTAGGTGAGCAGAGTAGGAGTTTTGCCATTTGCAAAGTATGTATGGTTGTTAAAGTTAACTAGCAATCCATTCAATGGTGGTGTTGCTTAGTCCTAGTTGTGAGTGTTTGTTAAGCAGGTGTGATATTGTATCAGATGTGTTTCAGAGTTCCAGAAGTAGGGAGAAGACAAGGTTACCTATAGTTCTTTTTGATGGACTATATTTAAAAAATGTAGTAGGGCAGTTTTAGTCCTGTGATTGGACCAGAATCTGTGTGTGTGTGTGTGTGTGTGTGTGTGTGTGTGTGTGTGTGTGTGTGTGTGTGTGTGTGTGTGTGTGTGTGTGTGTGTGTGTGTGTGTGTGTGTGTGTGTGTGTGTGTGTGTGTGGTTGGGGGGGGTAAGTGTATGTCTAGCAGAAAATTTAGGATTCACTAATGAATACATTTGTCCTTCAGAGACTGGATAGAATATTTTGACAGGGTGATAGTCTGAAAATTCAGTGGAGGTACTTTCGTTTATGCTTTGGTATACTGCAAAAGTTTTTTTTTACATTGTTAGAAAGTATAGTTGTGTAATATCTTAGGATAGCAGAAGATGTCTTTCTTTTCACTATTTTGCAGTATTCTTCACATAAGGTATCTGGTGCCAAGGATATCCCAATATATGTCTGAAAGATTAAAGCCTTCTGCTCTTATAGGCACCATATGTCACACACATGCTTCCAGCCCAACATGTAGGGCATAAAGGTGATGTACTGACACACACTCAGAAATGAAAATGCCCCAGGAGGAAAAGAATACCTGCAGGGACAAAAACAAAGGAGGAAGAAGGGAGAATTGCCCCACAGCCAGGAGGACAACCAGAAGCCAGGGCAAGAATCAGGATGGAAGGAAAAGGAGGGAGAGAGAATACTGCAACGGTGAAGCAAAGGACAGCTACCATTATGGTAAGAATTTATGCAACTGTACTATGTCCTTCCATATCACTGTTGCAGTATTTTTCACCTAAGACAGAGTACAAGAGCTCAACAGGAAGCCAGGCAGGAGAAAAGCACAGAGGATCCCTCCAAAACCCCATGGAGGATAGCCCTAGCAAAGCCTGGTCTAGCCCTGGAAAGATTATTCAACTTGTAATGTTTAGTAAACGTATGAACAGAGGACCAAGAAGCAGCCTCAGAATTGGTATCCAGACTCTTGAAAATGGCACCAGAGAGAAGGTGCCTTTACAGATGAGGAAAGAGGTTTGCCATAAAAAGAAAAGGCCTTAGAAATCCAAGAGGAGCTGGTTAGCTTAGAAACAGCGAAATCTAAAGTCCTGGCATGAAAAGAAACAAAGTTGTGCAGATTTGGGAATAACTTTAGTTTTATCTAAATAATATCTGAGTGTCTATGCAAATCCAAGGTGTCAAGAACCTTCTCACTTGCAGCCTGTGGAGAAGGAAAAAAGGAAGGAAGATGAATAGACTGATTAAGGGAAATTTACTAACCACCTTTGGCATAAAACACTGATTAGTGCAGACACACACACTGTCACTATGAAAAACTAAACAAAAGGAACAGCCAAGATAGCCTGAAGTTCAGACACTCTCTTGGCAGAAGAAAGAACCAAAAGAACAAGTGTCTTCCAGTTACAATGTTGTAAGGAAGCTAAAGAAGCCCAAGTCAGGTTTTCAAGCACAAACGTGACATCGTAAGAAGGTGGAATGGGCTTCTGGGGGTGGGGTGCAGATATGAAGGATGTCTTTCAGAAATTGTTTGACCTTAAACCAAGAAGCCAGAGGAGGAGTCAAGGGCAGACAATCAGAGATTGCTGACAGATGAACTTTAATTGAAGAATATGCCAACCCAGCATGGAGAAAATCATGCAAATAGGAGAACCAGGGGAACTTCCACAGGTAGGGAATCCAGATGGCAAGAAAGGCAACAGACAGAAAAGCTTTTACATTTGGACATACAGGATTTTCTGTTAGTTGGTTTCCTGTCCTCCTACAGAACCCCAAGCACATCCTCAAAACAGAGGTGCCTAAAAGGGATCAAAACCTTATCACCCACAATGTCAGTTGAAGACTGAAAAGGTGAGGATAGACAAGAGATATTTTATCTTGTGTGAGAAGATACACCCGGTGAGGTAACGTGTGGCAGTTGCCCCTGGCCAAGTGACATAACAAGGGGAAACAATGCTGTGTAAGCCAAAAGGGGGTCACCAGCAGGATTTTGGAAGAGTCATGCCTGGTCTTGAGCAGAACTCATGATAAAAGAGGAAGGATGGGGAAGCATACAGAAATATCACCTTCCAAGGAAAAGACAGGGCATACACTTTCCAAGCCAGAGGATTTGGGACTCTGGAACAGAATAGAGGTAGTTGTCTGTTCAGAGGGGAGGTAGAGCTCTACTTGAGGAATCTCTCACCGATGGACAATGTCCAGGAACAAATCAATGTGAAGCAATTTGTGAGCTTGTGTTTTGGATTTGCTCAATCTACAACTAGATTGTGCTCTGAATGATTACATACTGCCTGAAGAGTCACCTGATACTAGATAACTAGATCACAGATCTGAAGAGCAAGTCTGCAAAGATAAGGTCTCATTCCATCCTGCTTGACATACCAAATCACAGTGATAATGTCAGTAATGACAGAGGGACTCAGGATGAAAAAGGGAATGAAAAGCTTGCAGAAACAAAAGCAGAGCTCTCATCTCTTCTATTAATATGCTCTGATCTCTGCTGAGGATGCCACAGACTTTGGACCTTTAGGGGCCACAAGAGGCACCCCACCCAATGCCTGAGGCATCCTTTAAAAGCTCTTGAGTGGGAATTGGAGCCCGAAAAGAAAGCTCTGGATTGAGGTAGAGAGTTGATGAATCCACCAATAAAGCTCAAGCTTATAACAACAAGGAACAGGAAAAGGGATCTTCAGGGAATGGCAATGTTGGAGCCACACTGACTTGTGGTATTAGTGAATGTTCCTCATACGGAGCCTGGCAAGAAGGAGCATGGAAATAGAAGAGGCTATGAATCCCAGGACCTTTCGAAATTCCTTGGCTGTGACAGAAGTCAGAGGAACAAGGCAATGGAAAAAAAGGTTGTCACGGACAAAACCTTGGTGGCTGGAAGAGATGCCAGCAAGGGAATGGTCTGAAGAATGCATCTGAGGAAAACTTGATCTTAAAAAGCAACAAAACTGAACTCTGGAGTTTTATGGTGAACCCCAGGCTGTGTAAAAGACAAGTGGTAAACTAGAGATCCTGTAACAGAGTGCTGGGTGAAGGAACTTGAATAAGTAGATTGTCTAGATAGGGAAAAATCTGTACACCTTGGAGCCTGCAAAAGAGAATGGCAGAAGCAAGGCATTTGGTGAATACTCTTGGGACAGTAGAAAGGATAAAAGGCAAAGCAGTGAACTGAAAATGCAAGGAAAAACAGAGAAAATTTAAAATTTTCTGAAGAGAGAATGAATGGGGATGTGAAGGTATACATCTTTGAGATCTACATGCACCAGAAAAGCCTTGGGAAGCAGAACAGAAAACAAGGTCTGAAGGGACAGCATCATAAAGGAAAGGATCTTAAGAGAGGTGTTGAGCAGAGAAAGATACAGAACTGGTCTCCATGTACCCCCTTACTATGGAAGCAAAAACATTCTGGAGTAAAACTGCTTCCCTGTCTGGGTGGGAGGAAAAAACTAAATGGTGCCCTGATCTAAGACAGATTGGAAAACCTCTGGAAAGTGGTGAAGCTGTTCATGAGGAGGTTGAGGAATTAATGAAAATGGAGGAAGTGGCTTACAAACCATAAAATATCCCTGAGGAATAATCAGAACTTAAGAATCTGAGGTGATTCAATGCCAGTTTGGAAGATACTAGGAAAAGTGGAGAGACAAAAGGGACCTAGCCAAAGGGTAGAAAAGACCAAATGTGAAATAGAACCAGATTTATCCTGAAAAGAAGGTTTCTGGGAAGGAAGAGTCTGAGTAGACTTAGCAGGACGAACATGCCTAGAATCCTTCACATCCTTAGTAGGAGGACGGGTCTGTCTATGAGCAAAACCAGACTTGGAAATATAGTTACTAAAACTTCAGAATAGGGGAGACAGATATATGCTTAAGGTTCTGCAAGGCCTTACCCTTATCCTGGAAAGACTTGTATAAGTCAGCAGCAGCAGTGGTAAAAAGACTTTTGTTATCATCAGACAAATTCTGAAGACATAGGCAGAAATAATGCCTCATCACTTTTCTAAGGGCAGTACCCCTGGAAAAGTCACGAGCTGCATCATAGCTGTATTTTACTGAGTGATGGGTAACTTGACAAGTGCACCCTAACAAGTGAAGGATAGGAGCCTTCCCTTTAGAATCAGAAAGCTCAGATACAACCTTAGACACCTGTGAAAGGAGAGCCAAAACATACCTGGTCATACGAGTCTGGTAGTTAATGGCTCTAAAGAATAGGGTGGCAGCCATATAAACTTTCTTGCTCAAACGTTACATAGCTTGACTATCCTTATCAGCAGGAAGGAGCATAGTAAATTGCAACAACTTAGATTGTCAGAAGAAACTGATACCACATAACATTCAGCAGAAGGCCATTTATAAAGAAATGTGCAGCCCTTAAGCACCTTGTAGAACCTACAAGGTTCTCTGGAGCAGGAGGCTGAGAGTCAGGGGCTACAGAAAAAGTATCCAAAAGGGGAGCTAGAACAGGAGGGACAGCTGATTGCTTGGGAGGCTCCATTTGTATGAGCTCATAGTGCCTCATTTGAATATCAGATGCCTCTGAAACCCTGAACTTAAAATAATCCATTATACAGGCAATAGTATCCTAAAAGGACAACTCTTCCAAAGGGGAGTCTGGCCTTAAAGAAACCTCTCCCTCCAAAGCATAGTCTGGGGATGAGAAATTTAGGAAGAATAAGCAGGGGATTCTTCCCCAACGTCCAAATCGTCATCCGAGAAATCAAATTCCCTAGGGCTCTTAACAAGAGTGAAAGACTGGGGGAACAGGAACATAAATGCCTTGAGAAGGTTTCAAGGCCATCAAAACATTAAATAAAAACATTAAATAATCCCAGAGTGAAATTTTACCAGTCTTCCTGGCGATCCTTTACAACTAGGGAAAATGCTTAGTTTTCTTTTTGTTTTTCCAGTGGGACATCTGCCCAAAAAACCCTCACAGGGTCAGACCCTTGACCTGACTCAATAATGGTGGTAGAAATTTCCTTCCTCACTAAAATCTGAGGAATCTTCCTCGGTCCCAGGGATATTCTTAGTTGAGGTTCCCCCCAGTGTCAGGTGCAGACATTGGAAAAGCCTCCAAGCATGTGCAAGAATTCGGATCCATGCCAGCCTCCAACAGGATAGTGGCAGTAGAATCCAAAGCAAGAACCAGACAGACTTCAGGGCTTTTGCTAGCCTCTACAGAGAAGTCTGGGGGAGGCTGAACAGCAAACAGATTCAGGCCTAACTCTTTTGGCCTTTTTCTTAGCAGACAGCTGGCCTGATGCAAGATTTCTTCCACAGCACCCTCAGACAACTGCTTAAATTGTTGGTCCTCAAGATATATGGACAAGGAGGTGTGGCAATAACATAGGGTCTTGGGCAAAAATACCTGGAAGATAAAGCACAGCATATGATTGTGGGAAGCACCCAAGAAAAAAAAAACTGTAAAGGTCTTTATGAGGAATCTGCCTCCCACACTAATATTTTCTTTTTCTGGATGACATGATCACAATACCATACAATAGTTAAAAAGAAGAGAAGAAACCCCAATGGGGCACTTATCAGTAAAATGGCTTGGTAACCAGCACAGCAGATGGTGGTTCATGCCAGTACAATAATGGCATTCAGAGTGGCAGCAAAGTAGTTCTGAGTGTTTGCGTCTGTATGTCACCTTTATGACTTGTGTTTTGCAGGACTGTGTGTATGATGTATGGTGCCTATAAGAGCTGAAAACTCTGGTATACGAGCTAAACATTGGGCTATCCATGGCAGGAGATCCTTTAGGTGAAAAATACTGCAACAGTGATATGGAAGGATGTCATATATTTCTTGTGAGAGTCTGTGACTTAATAGAAAGACTGGGTAGTTTTGTTCTATCTGCATCCTAATTTAAGATATTCGGCAGGGACATTTTCTGCTGTTTTTGCGGTGGAATTTACTTTGTACAAGTGTGAGTAGTACTGTAGTTTTAGGTGAGTGGGGTATGTCTACATTTTGTTTGAAGATGTGAGAGGTAGTAGCTATAAAGTACCTACTGAACATACAAACAATGCTGGGATTACTTTTGGTGAGAAGAGGGTACGGAGTGGACTTGCTACCTGGTTTGGAGATTGTTTCATAGTAGACAGACGCATTTGGGATTGTCTAAAATAATTGTTCAAGTAAGTTTTCTTAAGTGTTAGAAATCTTGGTAATTCTTTTTTGTTGTTTTTGTGCCACTTATTCCAAGTATTATCAAGTTTTCTTTCTTACTTTCTTTTTTGTTTTGTTAGTCAGGGTTCAATTGCCACCTTGACCTGCTTGTACTGCAGAGTTGCCTTTTGGTTTAAAACTTGTAGAAAGATGTTTTTTGAAGTATTGGACAGCATCATTATGTGATGGTGTATTTAGCTGGGTTTGGTTGCAGTGTTTCAAGTCTCAGTGAAAGTCTCCTTGTTGATATTATTATATCATACAGAGTTTATGCACTGTTTCTTGATTTTTAAGAAGTCTCTTTTTTGTAGTTTTTTTTAGATAGTTAGTGGATACTATCCAGTCCAAAATGTTACTTTTTGATGGTATTATTTTTTATTGGGCATTTAATTACTTGGGTTAGATTGAATAGACTGAAATTTAATTAGCAGGTGTTTATCTTGATCAGACCAATCTATGTTGAAGTGTTCCTGCTAAACTTTGTTGTTCAGTTGACCATATTTTCAGTTGTATTAATATTGTTTCTAAATAGAAGTATAATGCACCTGTTATGTGTACAGGCTTACATCAATTTAATTCAAGATGCATTATTATTATTAGTTGCTCAAAGCCAAATTTGGGAAGTTTATAATGGTATTCTGATATTTCTCTGGTGTTAAGAACATGACAGCCACCCCTCCATCATGTTTAGTCATTTCTCATTGTTCTAAACCGGTTGGAGTATTGCTTCATCTTTGATCGAGGATCTTAATCATGTTTCAGTAAGCATGATTATTTAGGTGGACCATTTGAATCGAGACACGGTCATTATGTTCACTAATTTTATTGCATATGCTACAGATACTGCTCAGATTTATGTCACACGTGAGCGAGCTCCTTTGGCTGGGTTTATTTGTGTTTATGGGATACATGAGTTGAAAAGATGGATAATAACTTGAATGTGCATCAATGGAAGAGTTTGGATGGATGAAGTTTTGACTGTTACTTGTGTTGTGAAGGTCTTGAATTTGGGTCTATGTTACCACATATTGTCAGTAATTAGGACAGTATAGGTGTTTAGTTCAGTAAGTCAGATAGTTGCCTTTTAAGTTGAGCTTAGCATTTGTTATATTGGCCTAGTTGTTTTAGGGGAGTACACTCTTTAGAGGAAATAGCAGGAGATGTATAGGCAGGACCAAATCCAGTAAGAATAGTTTCAAATGTAGTCATGGTCGCAATAATAGTACCATTTGCAGGGAGTTGAAGGCTTTGTGACAGGTGGCAAATTGTTAAGGTGGATAGTAGAATTAGTATAGCTAGGAAGTAATGAAGCATGAAGTACATAGGATTAATGTTCTCTTTTTGGAAAATATTGGGGCTGGGTATTTAATGAATTGAGGATCTGTTTATAGAACTTAAATCAAGTGATGGGTTCATATCCCTCAACCTGAAAACATCAAAAATCTGGAGAAAGGCCCATGAAAAGTAGGTACAACTGGCCAAAAATCGGGACACTGATTAAAGTACAATTTGCATAAAAAATGCTGTAACCCCACCCACTACGATGGAATTGTGGGATACCAACATAGGTTCATAGGTTCATAGGTTCATACTAGGCTATCTGCCCGAGGGCATTTACAAGCCTAGCCCATAGTTTTGTGGCTTACACCACCCCTTTAGTATGGGGAACTATACCCATTATTTTGCTGTGCCTCTGTCAAGCAGTGACACTGAGGTAATCCCTGGGGTATATCTGCGATCTCCCATCCATTGGTCAAGATTTCTCTTGAACAAGGCCAGCGAGGTGCTCTGCCTCACATATACCGGGATTTTGTTCCACAGCATAGGGAGTCTTTGGGTGATGAATCTATCCCTCCAGCATGTCCTATTGATAGCCGTGTCAAGGTTTAAGTCTCCCGCCCTTGTGGCTCTGACTGATCTAGATTTTTTGAGGTGAAGCATATTCATCAAATCTGGGTTTGACATGGCCTTGTATGTCAGGCAAAGGTCACCTCTGAGCAAGCGGTAAGCGACTGAATAGAGCTGGAGTTCTTTCAGTCGGGCAGCATAGGACAGATTTTTGAGACCCTTTATCCTTTTGGTGAGGAACTTTTGTGGCCTCTCCAGCTGCTGCAAGTGTCGGGTCAGATACATTCCGAATGGGGCATTGTACTCAATCATTGGTCTGATGAGTGATGAGTATAGGGAGACTATGACCTCCCTTGATCTAGATGTGAATCCCTTCATGATAAGGTGGGCAATGTAGAAGGTCTTCCTAACTACTTTAGCTACATGGGTGTCGAATGATAGGCTACTGTCAACCTGGGTCCCCATGTCCCTGATAACTTCTTCTGTGCTCAGTGGATTGCCACCTATATGGTAGCTAGGGGTAACCTTGTTTTTCCCGAAGGGTATGACTATGCATTTTTTGGCATTTAACTTTAGGCCATGGCTCTGGCACCAGTTATCCATTTCTGTGAGACCCTTCTGAAGGATATCTGTGTCAGATGTGTTTTCGACTATGGCACCCAGTTTGCAGTCATCTGCAAACTTTGTCAGCCAAAACCCTCCTGTGTTTGCTTGTACTTCAGAAAAGTAGATGCCAAACAAGAGTGGGCCCAGGACTGAGCCCTGTGGGACACCACTTGTGACAGGCTTTGAGTCTGACATGGCACCAGCAACTCTGACCCTGTGGGTTCTGTCACTCAGCCAGTTTGCAACCCATCTTGTGATGTATGGGTTAACATTTAAGCTGATGAGTTTTTCAATGATACCCGAGTGGGGTATTGTATCGAAGGCCTTCGCCAGATCGAGGTAGGCTGTATGGACTGCCTTTCCCTCATCAATGGCTTTGGTGACTGTTTCGAAAAAGTCAACCAAGTTTAAAAGGCATGATCTGCCTTTGACAAAGCCAAACTGGGTTGGATCCAAAGTCTGCAAATTCCCTATGTCTTTATTTATGAGGTCCATTATGATCCTCTCCATGGCTTTGCAGATAAGGCTTGTCAAGCTAATGGGCCGGTAATTTCCAGGGTCGGTGGAGGCACCGCCTTTGTGAAGTGGGATCACAGTTGCAGTGCGCCACTCATTGGGTACGTATCGAGAGGTGAGACTATGATTGAACAGCTGTCCTAGCTGTGGGTTTAATTCCTCGTTGAGTTCGTGGAGCACACAGCCGGGGACACCATCTGGTCCCATGGATGCTGTGTTTTTTGCTTTGGAGAGAGCAGTTCTCACTTGGGCGTTAGAGATGTTTGGGGGGCTGCAATCGTTTGGTATAGATATCTCTCCTTTGGGAGAAGTTTGCACTGAACCTGTCAGCCAGTATGTTGGCAATGTCTGTAGGATCAGTAATCTTCACATCATTTTGAACTAGTTCTGAGCATATCTGGGTGTTTCCTCCCAGGTTTCTAACATAGCTAAAGAAGGCCTTATGATTGTCTTTTGAGTCTTTAGCTATTTTTCTCTCAAAATTTGCTTTGGATGATTTTATGAGAGCTCTTAGTTTTTACTTATAGTGATCAAGGTGTCTTACCTTTTAAGGATTTTGCTCTATCTTGTAGTAGCTTCCTCCTTTTGTTGTAGAGTTTGTTTATGGCTGGGGTCCACCAGACTGGACGCTTGCCTTTGGTACAAAGAGTCTTTGTTTTGCTTGGGATTGCCTTATCCATGCAGTCCTGCAGGTGCTGGTAGAAGGCATTTGTAAGTGATTCAGCAGCTTGAGTACTGTTTTCCGCTCGGTGGCCTTAAAGGAGACCACACTAGTTTTAGAAGTGTGAAATCGGCTTTCGAGAAGTTCTTTACTGTGGTCTTTTTATTTCAGGTGGGGGTGGGATGAGGACCTCCAGCGAGATTAGTTTGTGATCTGATCTCACCAGTGAGGGGTATACTTCCGGTGTTGAACATTGTGCTCCCATGTTCGTGATGATGAGATCAAGTATGTTTTCTCCTCTTGTGGGGATGGTGACTAGTTGTTCCATGGCATTTGAGTTTATGAATTCCAGGAACTTTTGGGCTAGGGTGTTTGGGCTTGAGTAGTGTTCCCAGTCTATATTAGGGTAATTGAAGTCACCTAGTATGATGGTGTTTGGTGATACATTTATCCCCTCCTGTGTTTTCAGGAAGGCCATGTGAGGTTCCTGAGTTTGTGAGGGTGGCCTGTAACATGCTACAATTTGCAGAGCAGTCTTGCCTATGGTTAATTGCACCTGGATGGTCTCCGATGCATCGTGCATTGCCACCAGTCTTGAGGTGTGGGTGTCCTTGATGAATATGGATACCCCCCCCCTCCTTTCTTGGTATTGTCCGGATTTTCGGGCCGGAACGCATGATATGAGGTAAAACCTGATAGTGCTGGGGTGCTCTCAGGAGCCTTGAACCAGGTTTCTGTCACAGCACAGACATCGATGTTCTCCATACTGAGAAGGGCCTCGAGTGCGTGCATTTTGAGATTTAGACTTCTGGCATTGAGCAGCATTACCCTTAGTTTTTTCCTTTTTTGTGTTCTAGGGTGGTAGGTTTAGAATTTGAGCCTTGCCTAAAAAAGCACTATGGGTGTGGCAAGAGCCTTTGCCAATATCTGGAATCCCAGGGGTGACAGGTGCAAGCCGTCCCTTGCGAAGCAGCGTGGCTTGTCCAGCATGTCATCCCAGGCAGACAGACATTGGATTCCCTTTGAATGACACCAGAGTTTAAGCCAATTGTTAAAGCTGATCATCTTATCTCTGTATTGTGGCATCATTCTTGGTGAAGGTAGGATACTGCTCAAGGTCAGGGTCATACCTGCCTGGGCTACATAATCAGAGAGCTCCTCAATGTCTCTTTTCATGTAGTCCAAGGAGGTATATCTCAGGTCGTTTACACCAGCGTGGACAATGACTGAGTCGTATTTGTACCTGCTGTTGAGAGACCTGAGTGCTTGCGTTATGTGGCGGATTCTAGAGCCCGACAGGCAGCTTACTGTAACTCTCTCCTTACTCAGTCTGGTGAGCGGGACGTCAGTGTGTCTGACTATGGAGTCACCAATGACTAGTGTGTCTGGCATTGTGTTTGGCCTTAAGGGCTGTGACTGTTTGACACTCTGACTGTGAGGTCTATGTGTTTCAGGTGTTGTGTTCTGAGGTGGTGGTTGTTTGGGTGTCTGCTTTGGTGGCCTCTGCTGTTTTGGTAGATTTTTGATCAGAACCTCCGAGTATGTCTTTGTGTGTTTATGTGTATGATTTGAGGTTGTGATGGTACTATGTGAGACTGGGTCTATAGTGTGTGTGGTAACCTTCTCCTCCTGACTGGTCTTGCCAGTCCTATGTTGAGAGAGCTCAGCCTCCAGTTTGGCCGTATAGTTGCATCTCTCGCATGTATTTGTGTTTTGTGGGAGGAGGAGAGGGTTGTCTGTGTACATGAGGCAATTGTAACATTGCCTCAATATTCCCAGGTTCACCAGCTGAGCAGGAGAGGACACTAGCAACTGATCCCTCGACATGCTAGAAGGAGTAGACAAAAAAACTTTAAAAGAGATTTCGGGGGGTGTGGGTGACCGAGAAATGGGGTTTGCCTTTTTGGGGTACTATCGATAACATGAGTGCTGTATCAAGGTGATAAGTACTGTACGAGCAAGTGCTAGGTTTAACAGATAGAGAATAGTCTACTTGGAGTCAGGTAGAGATGATCTTTTTAGTTATAGGATACGCTGATTAGATCAGTAGTATAGTTCGAGGAAGGTAGTTTTAAGGGAAAATTTGAAGAGTGGACTTTAGGTAGCCCGAATAGTTTAAACCTGCTTAACCGGCGATGCCCTAGTGTGCAACAGTGGCAACTCGGCGCTAAAACGCGCTAAATCGCGCAAAATCGCGCAAACGCGTGTTTAGCGTGTTTTATATCAGGGAGCTGAAAGAAGCTAGGAACTGGCCCAAAACGACCAATAGACTACAAGTTACTGGCTGAAACCTCACAAAACTGGACCAACAGGCAGCTCAATGCTTCCCACTCCCACTGGTAAGCAAGGGAACTTCCTACCTCCAGATTTGGCAAAGAATCAGTAACAGGAACTGCAAACAAAGTCCAGGGATCAGCAAGCTCTGAAACTGGACTACTCTAGCTCAGTAAGGCGGGAAAACAAGAGATATTTTTTTTTTTTTTCAGAAAACAAGCAGAAACAGATACAGTAGACACTTATAAATGCTATAAATCGGCTATCACAGCCTACACAAACAATTTGCAACAATTACAGATTTTAAAAGTAACAAACTGAGAATTCAAGTGCAATAGCAGAATAAATGCAGAAAAACAATTACAATGTATTCAAGTTTGGGGTATAGCACTGTAGGGCTTATCAGTGCATAGCAATGAGAGCAATCAGCAGAGGTGACATACTGAGTGGGAACACTGTTCTGTCACTGGCATGAGATCTGCAGTCTAGCTGTCTAGACAATACACTTTGTGTCAGTAGACTATTTCTCATTCAGGCCTGGGGTGTGTTTGTATGGTTTGGGTCATCCAGAAGTGTACTGGCTAGCCTTATGTAAATGTTGTTGCTCAACCATGTCCTGCTAAGTCTTCCAAGATGACAGTACTACATCTGTATAAGTTTTTAGGTTTTGTTACTTCTCTGTACTAAACACTGTGTTATGTGATGCTATCATGTAACCAATGTACAGACATGATTAATAGGTCTGTGAACTGCAATCTGCATTATTAGATATTTATCATATGTGAAATTTTTAGACATTCAAAAATGACTAGGATTTCAAGTCTGTGAGTAACACACGAAGAGGATGTTATTTTCAAACCGCATGAATATAAATGTCGATTGTGTTACATACATGCATGCATACATACATATAAAAGTAGCTATTTGTCAAAATATAAGGTTATAGATGGCATGAGATTTTTGGTTGCAGCACTTACTCTTTACTGCCTTAGTAAAAGTGCACCTGTAATTACCTACTATAATATACTAGGAACGGTACTGAAAAGTATATGGTGAAATGTATAGACTGCATTTGCTTCAGCTTTCAAATGCTAATCAGTGTAAACCAGCCAACATTCAGGAAAGATGTGAAAGTTGAAAACGTTTTACCACAATGAATGATGGAAAGTAGTGAGAAAAGAAATCAAGTAGGATGGAATCACTATTAGACTAATAGTTATGGTGTGATTTCTGAAGGACAACATACAGCATCAGCTAATGAGAAAATAGTTTTAGAGCAGTGATTAGATTCAGTTCCAAAGCTGCATGACATTTTAGAGAAAAGATGCAAAATATTTTATTATTTTAGGATATTTGGACATTTGTTAGTCAACATGTTTGTTTGCAAGGCACAACTGTCCAAAGCAATGGTGTGCTGTAAAATGAGGGAAATATGTAGGACTATAAAAGTGCACCTATATCATCACACACACACACACACACACACACACACACACACACACACACACACACACACACACACACAAGCAACACTAACAACACACTGTATGAAAAATAATTGATAGTGGAGGGAAAAACATTTGTAGCAACAAGCACGAAAAATACTATTGCCTAGGCTTGAATACTTATTTGCAAAAGCAAGTACATAGTAAAGTAGCTATCACTTCACTGCTAAAGAGGCTGCAGGTCTATGTGTGACAAGAAGATAGCATCTCTAGCTGAGTAAAATCCAGTCATTCAGCTAATCTAATTGCTCATGAGTGGGGGAAGAAAATACAAAAGGACAAACTGCAGCTGCAAGTTCTAAGCATTTCCTCTAAAACCCCCACTGAGAGTTTGTGTAATCTGACCTGCAGTATGCTAAAAAGGCTATCTGAAAACCTTGCCTCTAGCTGAACATGTGACTTACAGAGTACTAAAATGTAAACAAACTCCTCTAGCAAAAAATCTGAGCCAGTGCCCCTTTAATGTCTGTTGATATTCACTGTGAATTATTTTTAATGCTGACTTGATTTATCTATGTACTCATATTTTTGTTGTTACTCTGACTTCTGTATTAATTTGTACTATGCCTAGATGTTGTTCTCAACTACTATTGTACAAATTTCACATATGCATTTATTTGAATAATGTAAGTTTGTTTACTTTTCTTTTTAATTTGTTAATATCTCTTTGTTACAGAACTCTATGCTGTATTTTCTTTATGTGAAGCTTTTCTCCCGGGGCCTCCTCTGAAAATGGACTTTTCCCAGTTGGACTTTCCTGGTGAACAAATGTAAAATAAAATAAATAATAAATAAATAAATAATCTTTCAATATGACTAATTCCCTAGACTAGTCCATCTTCACAAATCTATTATTTTCATACACTGTAGTTTCATTGTGGCAGACTTTTCATTTTCTTATATTTCAAAATAATATTTGCTAAGAGGTTGGCTAATAATTGCCTAATCTCCTGTGAACAGACATTTTAAAGGGTTCATTGTAGCCATGGAGTAATAAAGGTGCTTTGTTTATGGAAAATGCACCAAAAACTAATGATACTGTACTGTCCTATATTAAAAACTCAGATGAAGCTTTCTTGTGTAAAGTTTTAATTCAATTAATGTTTTGAACGCAACAGACCTACAATTAAATAAAAACGACAGCCCATTCTTCAATATCTTCAGCTCTGTTCTGAAAAACATTGTAGAACTCAAACTCTAATCATGACACATTCTGTTAATCATCATATTTCATTCAGCATGTCCCCCACATGTTGTTTACTCTGTCACTGCCTTTTGACGACAGAGATCCCCTCAATAGTGACATATAATCTCTCTGCAGCTGCTTACTTCCTGCTAAATTCTAACGAGCTCATATTGAGGGGAAAGCAATTTGGCCTTGTTAGACGTCCAGCTTTTGTCTTGTCCACCAGTCATGATGAACACTGAGGCTGATGAACTCTCCTTACTTCCTATTCTAACTCCCCATCTTCAGTATGATTGGCATTTGGTTAAAGCTAACAGATCAGGGATTGCCTAATGAAATGTTTAGTCTTACTGCTTAGACTGCCCCAGGTTTACAGAAAAATAAGTTCAGGGGAAATCAGATAAAGGTATAAAGTAAGAACTTAGAAACTAAGAAAAGGTTTGACTGTAACTTCCCTTAGAACTAAAGCTGATGACAAGGAAAGCATTCCAATGATAATGGAATTAATAACACATACAAAACAACAAAAAACTCAACCAACCAAATACTGCAAAATTTCAGATGGAAAGGGAGAGTAGTAGCTAATAAAATGTAAAGAAATAGCTGCAAAGTTTGCCTCAAAATGATATAAAGATAAATATTACAAAACAGATGCATATTATAGAATTGAATGAAGATGTACACCGACTTGTAGGGTCTGAACAGTGTTTCTTATAATTATCAGATTTTGAAGAAACAAATTAGAACAAAGTTATGAGTTCTCTTTTAAGGAGAAATAACTGAGTTCAAACACCATTATCTAAAAAACAGCAGTGCAGTAATTTCTGCTAAAACAAGATTTTCATAGAATAATAGTTAATATTTAGAATACAAATTAAGAGTTCAGTAGATAAAAGTCTTAATCATAATATTCAATCAGAGAAGACAGCTATAATGAAATGTCAGAAGTTCTTTTGGATGGTTACATTAACACATAAAGCAATTTAAAAGCTAAACATAAACAACAGAATTATGATAAGAATCAGGTCTGAGATATGAGAATAAATGAGAGGTTAAAATAATAAAAGAAGATGGGAAACAAGCTACTAGGAGAAGATAACAGTATGAGAGGGAGAAGGAGATCATCCAAGCTGATTGATCAGAGTGAGAGTGATTACAGCATGAATGTAGATTTAAGCAGGAAAAGGAAAGAGGTGATAAGAAGCATAAGGAAACGTGAAAGTAAAGATTGCAATACCTATTTGTTAAGTAGTAAAAAAGAACAAAACAAAGAAAACACAGAATTCAACTAAACACTGAAACAGGGAAGGAGTCTGCTAATGCAGAAAAAAAGGATACCTAAAAAGCATGTCAGAGTAAAGGAAAGAAAACTGATAAAGGACAACATAAGAATAAAAAAGAAAGACAAATAATTTTTAAAGAAAAAGAAACAGAGAAGGAATGCTATATGAAATGTTAAAAAAGGCAACTGACAGATAAACGGAAAGTAAATTAACAGATAGAAGAGTGCCTAGAAAGATACCTCTTATTAAGATTCTTTTTGTGAAAACAGGTGCATAAGTGGTTCATAACTAGAGAAAAATTACTTTAGATTCTGTTTTGAAAATGTTTGCTTTTTATGGATTTTGGGGAGATTAATTTATACTTAGTTGATGTAATCTTCTGTGTTAATGACAATAGCACATCATTTAGACTATATGTTTGGGAATCAGTTTTAACAGGGAGAAGAATTTTTGAAAGAACTATGAACATAACATGAATAACAGAAATGAAAGCTAGAAGGAAATCAAGGATTTAGGTTTAAAATGGCATGATCCAAACAAAAAAGTAAAAATGACAGCGATTCAAAATGCAAAAATGCAAGATACGAGATTCATTCCATAAGGTTAGGAGGAAAACACAATGAATCTAATACAGTGAATACCAAACTTATAGAAAAGCAATGTTTCAATATAGTGAAGGTGTGCTTATGAACTATTTCATCCAGTTATAGTGGTAACTTACTTTAGGCCATTAATTAGAGCACATATGGAATATGGACTGGCTTTTAGTAGAACTTTAAAAATAAATCGGAAAGGGTCTAGAAAATGCTTACCATGAAATAATAATACAATAGCATCTGCGTTTTAAGGACTATCTTGTCAGGCTAAAATTACATTTGCTCACTTACAGACTAATTATATTTTACCTGAAACTGAGTTTAAAAATGAACTATTGGCAGCCTGTTTGCATGGAGCTCTGGAGACTGTGAACAAGGCAACCAAGCTTTAGTTGGCAGGCCAGACATTGGAGGATCATGGCAAAAAAGGGAAGAGCAATGTTGCATGGCCTGCTCACCTCTCTGGGGGATGGAAGGGGTTGCACTCATTTAGGAGTGCACTATGTAGTACAATTTATGTGACGAAGACTGGATTAAACACTGCAAAGAGGTTTAGGAGGAGAGGCAGGCCTGCCTGTAGGGAACATCTATCATGGAAGTGTGGGGATGGCTGCAAAGGTCAGCCCATTGCAACTAGTGCCACACCCCCACTTCAAAAGATATGCATGGAAAGTAGGGCTTATCATTACAAAACCTCAAACCATTCCTGATGGCTGGCCAAATGATAGCCCCTTCTGGTGGAAATTTTTGTGAATTATTAGATTTTTGTATTGAAGCTGGCAACACAATACTGGGAGAGAGCACAGTGAAACAGCTGCAGGAAATGCTCACTATACATTCCATAGGATGCAAAATGAGCTGTTGGCAAAACATGTAATTCAAAAGGAGATTGTTTGTGCAGCGAACAGTGCAGTTGGATTTAATGTACTGGCAGATGAAACTGCAGATATCTCTGTCACTGAGCAGTTGTACTTAGGCATTCAGTTTGTTCACTGTGATTGTATTTCAGAAGAGTTTATTGTGTTTGTTCCCATTGTTGTGACAGATGCACAGTCTGTCAAATTTCATTGTCAACAAACTTGGACAAATTACTTGGACAAGGCTATGATGGCTGCTCCATAATGGCAAGCAGCCAGAATGGTGTTCAGGGAAAGATTCATGAAAAGTATATAAAAGCAGTCTTTATCCACTGTGCATCTCACAGACTAAACCTTGAATGATCTGAATGATGTTCCTGAAATGCATAGTGCTGTTGGTGTTATCAAGAAGGTTATTAATTTTTTCTGTGACAGTCCAAAATAAAATCCATTGTTGATATTTGACTGCCTGGCTGATCTTCAAAAAGAACTCTGCTGGTGAAACCAGACAAAAAGCACGTGTTACTCAGTGCTTGCTCTTCATGCATGTTTCTTATTTCTCTTTCCATTATTGCAAATTACTCATCTGTTCTTGAGCCCATTGCCCAGATGTTGCAGTCTGTTCAACTTGATATAGTAAAGGCTCAACAGTACATCAACAGTCTTACTGAAATATTCAAGCAGCACCACGACCATGCTGAGGAGCAATTTAGGGATGACATTCACTGTAAGGCAAAATCACTAGCAGATAAACTTGGTATTGAGATTGTGTTGCCAATGATTTGTAGTCAACAAACACAAAGAGCAAACATGGTAGGCATGGATTTTGAGTTATTGCAGAACAAGCAGTTATATTCCATCTCTTGACTTGCTAGTTTCTTTGCTGACGTCCTGCTTTTCCAGCAGTAACAGTGCTCAGTTCAACCTGTTTATCAGCATCCTAAAATGATGCAAGAGCTAGAACATGAAGAATTCAGAAAACTGCTGTCAGTAATGAACTATATCATAGCGACAATTTGGAATACGAGATGATGGACTGGTTCAAGTATTGGCATACTAAGGTTCCAGATATTGTCAAAACACTGGATTTTGCTGACTTGTTGCAACACTGCAATTTCTTTCCTGCTGTTAAGCACGCAGTTCTGATTCTGTTGACCTTACCAGTCACTACTTGTACCACTGAACAATAGTTCAGCACACTGCGATGGGTCAAGAACTGGTTAAGGTCTGCAATGTCTGATGATAGATTTTCAGCACTGTGCATAATTAGTGTCCATCATTAACTCATTCGCAACAAGAAACAATTCATCAGTAAATTTATTGACAATTTCAGCAGCTATAGTCGATGCTTGCAATTTGTATTTGTGCTGTAGGGGGCATACAACAATATAGTACTTTCAGTTCTTGTTTTTAAAAATTACAGTTACCCAGAAACAATATAATTTTATATGAACAAGTTCCATATTACAGTTCTGTTGAGGTATTATTTCATAATACTATAAATTCACAGAAACACGGTCAGTTTCTGTACTACAGTGTGGAATACAGAAGGAGTTCTTGGGTATCCACACATAAACAGATATACACTGGAGCTCTGGCCTATGGGTTTGCAGCCCCCTGCAAAACATTCTATGGCACTCATGTCCTGGAGCCTCAACTACAAAGCCCATAAGGCATGCCAACACACTACCCAATATCTAGTCATAGAAGACTCCATTGTGAGATATATGTATACCCCATTCACCAGGGAGAACAAAGATAAATCATAGTCAGTTGCCTATCAGGGGGCAGGATCCACCAAGTCACTCATGCACTCAGTTCAATGAACCACAAATGCAGTATGACTAGTCTAGACATAGACCACGTGGGTGTAAATGTTTTGAAAAGTACCACCCTATGCAGCTCTTGGACTACCTGCTACAGGTTTGTATGTGCCTAGCATTGAGCAGCATTCTGTCTTCATCAAGGATGGTGCCTCAATACAGAAGATGATCGACTTTAATAACTGGATTAGCTTCTGGTGTCATTCAAAGGGGGTACAATATTTGTCAGCATGGGGGTGATATGGTCAACAGAGCATGGTGCCTTGCCAGTGGTGGAATGCACCTGTCCCCACTAGGCTTTTGAATATAGGCTGACACATTGCCCTTCCTCAAAGTGCCTTTTTTAGGCAATGCCAAACTGGCAAACCTTCCAGCTAGGCAAAATCAACCCAAGGAAATATAAAAGTGTTACTGCTCAATGCCAGAAGCCTAAACAAATAAACTCAACTCTCTCTTAGCTCTTCTTGAAGAATGCAGACATCTGTGAAGTTACTGAGACATGGTTTAAAGCCACAGAAAGCATCCCAGCAATACAGGGATACAATGCCTTCTACACATTTAGACCAGCTACTGCATAGGGACTAAAGGATTCTCAGTCTCATACCTTTCAACCCTTTAGTTCAAGAAATCTGGACAAAGCCTGACAAAATTTATTTATTTATTTATTTATTGACATTTGTTAACCGGGTTTGTCCAACTGGGCTTGTGGCCCATTTTCAGTGGAGACCCGAGGAGAAAAGCTCCAGTAGTACATTTTTAAACAAGTACAATTTTAAACAATATTGATATAATAGCAGTTATAGCAAAAATATTCACATATGCTGGGTTACATGCATAAGTTGCATTAAAAAGAAGCTTAGTAACATAATTTTACATTGATATAGTTCAACAGGTCAACAATAAAAATGTTTGTTTGTATAAAATTATGCAAATGCATAGTAGACACATTGGAGAGAGAGGTTTAATGAGGTACTAAGTATGGACATTTTGAGGGTCATAAAGAGAAGGAAGACTAGGTGGGGTCATGGCAAGGGCAGGTCCTGGAATTGAGGAAATAAGCTTTTAGTTCATTTTTAAAGTGTGAAGTGTGGAAGATTGAACGTAAGTCAAGTGGAAGTTTGTTCCAAGCATGGGCAAGGGAGTGTTTGGAGAGTAGTTTGTCTACTGACCTTTTTTGGTTGTAGACATCAAGTAATTGTTGGTTGGAAGTACAGAGGGTCTGGTATGGGATATAAATGGAGACTAAGGAAGATAGAGATGGACAGAAGGAGGTTTTATAAAGAATAGAGTGTAGCATATGACATTAATAAGATAGCAGAAATTGGTGAAGTTCAAGCCATTGAAGAGAGTTTAAAGAAATGCAGTGGTGTGAGTTGTATGGGGAGTTAGTAATAAATCTGGCTATTTTATGGTAAGTCTGTTGGAGTTTGTTTAGAGCGGAGGCCTGGATATTGGTAAGAACTGGGGTGGCATATAAGAGGGAGGGGAGGAGGAGTGCCTGGCCCAGGGTAAGTTGAGATTCAGGTGTTAGGAATTTTTTGTTCCGATATAGCAGACCTAGTTTCTGATTTGTTTGTTTTTTATACACTGGAGTATGTGTAGGTTGAACTTTAGTTCATCATTGATAATGACCCCTAGGAGTTTTGTGTGGGTGTCAGGTTGGATAGTTGTATTGTTAGAAGATGTAATAAAAAAGGAAGTTTTGTGATGAGAAAGAGAACGGGGAAGGAAAAGTAGGAGTTTGGTCTTTTTGAGATTTAGGATCAGTAGGTTGTGAGAGAGCCATTGTTCAGTAGATAGTAGCACTTGTTGGGTCAGGAAGTGTTGTTCAGGAATGTTATTTGAGATGGATATAAATGTAGAGTCGTCGGCATACTGAATAAGGGAGGATTTTTTGCATGAGGTGTAAAGATCATTGGTGAAGATGTTAAACAAAAGAGGTCCCAAGATGGAGCCTTGGGGAACACCAGTGGAGATGGGAAGGAAAGGTGAGGAGGATGAGCGCCATTTGACAGATTGTTCCCTGCCAGATAGGTAACTATTAAACCAGGCAAGTGCGGAGGGGGATAGGTGGAGATTTGCGAGTTTGGATAGTAGTAGAGGATGAGAGACAGTATCAAAAGCTTTAGAGAGCTCTAGGAAGAGACAGGAAATGAGGTTATTGTTGTCTATGGCCTCTGCAATGATATGAGTGAAGGAGAGGAGGGCAGTGGTGGTGCTGTAGTGAGGACGAAATCCATGTTGGGTAGGGGTAAGTAAGTGGTGCATGAAAAGGTGATTGAGAAGATGCGAGTGAATATGTTTTCCTAATATCTTGGAGAGGGGGGAAAGAATGGCAATGTGTCAGTAGTTTGAAGGGTCAGTGGAGTTTCCACCTTTATGAAGAGGGATAGTAAAGAAAATTTTCCAAAGGGTGGGGATAGTTGATTCTAGAATAGATCAATTAATTAGTATAGATATAGGATAGGCAATTGAGTCAGCAGCAAGTTTGAGGAATGTAGGAGATAGATTGTCAGTGGAAGGAGAGCAAGGTTTTAGCTTGAGTAGTAGAGATTTGATTTAAGTAATGGTAACTGGCTCAAATGAAGACAAAGTTGTGTTAGTGGGACTTGGAGGGATGGGTGTCGAAGTAGAGTTTGGCTTAGAGGTTACCAGATTTTGGATGGAAGAGATAAAGTGTTTATTCAGGAGGGTAGCTGTTTCCTGAGAGGAAGAGTTAGGGTATGGGGAGGGATTAGAAGGCTTTCCAGGATAGAGGATGTTGTTGAGAGTTGACCAAAATTTTTGAGGATTGGATTTGTTGTTAAGCTGAGCAGAGCTATAGTATAACTTTTTGTCATTAGTTGTATGTTTTTTTGCAAGGTTCCTCAGTTGCCTGTATTTTTGAGGAAGAGGTGGTTGTTTAGTTTTAGTCCAGGCCTTCCAAGCACTATCTCTTTGTTTCATAAGGGACCTAGTCTCCTTGGAGAGCCAGGGAGCATGATTTGATTTTGCTCTGATCTTCCTAGAGGGAGCTAAGGAGTTTAGAGTATTCATGAAGATGCTATTGAAAGTGCTTACAGCATCGTTTAGGGGGAGGTGTTTTAGGATGGACCAATCTATGTTGTGGAGAATGGAGTTACATTAGGATGAATTGAAAGTAGATAGTTTTCGACAGTCTTTGATAAGGTGGGGTTTAGGAACATGGGAGTAGTGTCTTAAGATGGTGGTAGGGAGATGATCAGTGAGGGAGTCAGGTAAGGTGGTGGGATTGTGGTATTGGTGGGGGGAATTGATAAAGATCCAGTCTATGATGGAGCTGGAGGTGGAATTTTTATGGAAGCAAGTGGGAGATGTTATAAGTTGGCGGAAGATGTATAGGTGGATACTGAGTTGGGGGGGGAGTCAGTTATGAGTTTGGACCAATCATTGTTGACATCACCAAGGATAAGTGTCTCATATGGTATATTGTGGGAGAACCAGGGTAGGATGTTTTCAAGAATGGGCAGATTGTTACCAGGTGGAAGGTAGATAGAGGCAATTGCAAGTTTTTTGTGGGGATTCAGATGGCAGTTAAGGATGATGATTTCAGCTGGGAGGAAGTCAGGAATTGGGGAGGGGTAAGGTGAGAGGTTAAGGTTGTTTGAGTAGAGGATGGCCATGCCACCCCCTTTTTTTACAGGTCTATCAGATCGGTAGATATTATAACCTGGTGGGAGTATTTCACTATTTGAGATTTGTGGCTTGAGCCAGGTTTCAGATAGGGAGAGGATGTTAGGAGTATTGAAAGCTATCCATGAGTGCAGCTCAGTAACTTTATTTGTTAGACTCTCAATATTCAATGAGTAAATCATTAAGTATTTGGATGGAGATGATTGTTGTGACTGAGGTTGGTGACTGTTAGAGGAGTAAGATGGGGGCAGTGTAGAGGTAGTTTTAGGGAGAATGCGGGTGGGGAGAGAAGAAGAGGTGCCAGGGTTGGAATGGATATCTTCAGAACAAAGTAGGTTTTTAGTGAGGAGAGAGTGTGTAGTAGATCCGAGATGGAGTTTGTATAGTTTTGACTTCGCTTTGTGGGAAGGTTTAAAAACCTGTATTAAGGATAGTTTATATAGACTTGAAGTAGAGGAAGTAAAGAGATTAGGGGATATAGTAATAGATGAAGTAGTTGGATATATGTTGTATGAGTGAGAAGTTGGTGAACACAGGAGTGGGTCAGACAGACTGGAGTAGTAAGAGGTGGAGATAGAGAGAATGAGTAGTAGTGTAGAAGATATTAGAAAATAATACATGAAATAAAATATGGTCAGATAGAGTAGGTAGAGACAGTGGTATAGAGGACGTGGTGCTGACAAGATTGACATATTAGTAAGGTGGTTGTGGCAATAGGCAGGAAGTGGAATTGTAGTGGCTAGTGGGACAGGAAGGGGAGGAATAGTTAGGTATAAAGGTAATTGTAATGGGGTGGGTGGGAATGGGGGTAGGGTAGAGGAGCAAAGTGAGCCCAAGTGTAGCGAGGGCGAATGGAGCGGGGCTAGCACCCTGGTCAAGATGAAGTCAGAGAAACAATCAGAAAAGGATAGTGAAAAACTAGCTTGAGAGACAAGGATATAAGGTTTCTAAAGGTATAGTCACCAGAAATAAATAAAAAAGAAATAAAATATGAACAGAAGTATGCTTACAAAATGACACTGGCCTCAAGCTACACAAGTAGATTTACTGGAAGCAAACCCAGTGCTGTATGGTTAAAATAAGCTACAATAGAGAGGGGCTTTGGGGGGGAGAAGTCTTACTAGCAGCTAAAAGCAGGGCAAAAAAATAATATGTAAGAGTCTGAAGACAGTAAAATAGGGCAGGTGCACTAACAAAGGCAGTTATGAGTCAGGCTAGAAATGAATTCAGGGAAGGGTAAAGTACAGAACAGGAGAATATACACAGAAACAGTATGAGGATAGTGGGTAACCAAAGAGAAAAGATAGGAGCTGCTGGTGTCTGCTTTTCATGGTGACTAGCAAAATAATACTGTAAATTCCTGTTGTGCTTATAAATTCTAGCATTAATTAAAAGATTAGCTTATCATGTAGTAGTTATTCACTGGGACACATACTTCAGTGGTATTATTTTAAGCTTAAAATGGTGGCTTCCAGACTGATGGTTAGAGTTGCAGGGTATCTGTTAAGATCCTCAAGCCTGAGTTGCCTGTACTGTGGCCAGGAGAAAACCACAGGGAAAAATCCACTAAGGTTCAGTGGTATTATTTTAAGCTTAAAATGGTGGCTTCCAGACCGATGGTTAGAGTTGCAGGGTATCTGTTAAGGTCCTCAAACCTGAGTTCCCTGTACTGTGGCCAGGAGAAAACCGCAGGGAGAAATCCACTAGGGTTCAGTGGTATTATTTTAAGCTTAAAATGGTGGCTTCCAGACTGATGGTTAGAGTTGCAGGGTATCTGTTAAGGTACTCAAATCTGAGTTGCCTGTACTGTGGCAGGAGAAAACCGCAGGAAAAATCCACTAGGGTTCAGTGGTATTATTTTAAGCTTCAAATGGTGGCTTCCAGGGGGGAAGCCACCAAATAGGAGAACAAAGGCCCAAAAATAGGGATATATTTTAAATATTGCTCTTATAAACTTAGAAAGTTGCTAGAGTAACCAAGTTTGTTTTAACATACATTTTCAGAAGCATTTGAAGTCTGAAACTCAAATGTATGTCATTATTTAGTGACTTCAGGCTTCAGATCATCCCAGTGATTTGTTAGAAAACCACAAATTTTATGAGGAGCAGACCAAGAATATGTGCCAAAAATCTGCACGTTATGTGAAAATCTAGACAGTTGAAAGGTATGCTTAATATACATCTAAAAGAAATATACCTCAAAGATGGTCAAACAGGGAGACATGGTTGAACTTCTCCATGTGTATGTACTATAGGTGGAGTTCCATACCATAACTTGCAAGCTATAAATCAACTTCTATGACTTACAAAACTCATAGCTCATACTTAGACATACTGGAGACACTTACCATTAAACCCAATACAATACTCATGGGGTCTTTAACTACCCCTCTATAAACTGGGATTTATACAAAACTCCCATACTTGCAGTCCCAGAGATTGCTGGTATTTGTAAACACAAACACCCTAGACCATTTAATCCATGTGCCCAGTAGGGGTGCAAATACACTGGAAATCACAAATATGGGAGAATGCAGCACCTCTCACCCCTCTCCCCCAGTGTAGTGTCCTGTCTGATAGGTCAGACCATAAAGCTGTCTTCTTCAAAAAAATCAGTTATGTGACCCCAGAAAACCCTGTAACAGTTAGGAACTACTCTAAGGCAAACTATCTATTATAAACCAATTACTTGACAAAATTGCAAGCCTCTCCAAACCTGGACAACACAGCTGCTTATGCAATCATGTCAACAGATTCATAGATAAAACTGTGAACGCCAGAAACAAGCCCAGAATAAACTCAAAAAGCAAACTACTCAGGTGAAATCCAAACATAAACAGATTGTACAACAAAAGGAAAAAAACTGTAGTTAAAATTAGAAAATGCAACACCCAGCAGGATAAAATCTTTCTCTTCAGGCTAAACAAACAACCAACAAAGAAGGCAAATTTAATCCACCAAATCTAGTTTTGATGTAAAGATTGTATCCCAAGCCAAAGACAACTGAAAGGCTTTCTTTAGTAATGTCCAAATATTCAAAGGCAGTATACAATAGTACACAGAACTGATAATTAATAGAGCCATAGAACCAGAAGATATAGCATATCTGCTGGCTGACAAACAGCTCCAGTTTTACCCCCCCCCCTCCAAGTAATACCATAAAACATAATTCCTCAAACTATCACAGGTCATAAATGCACTCTCTAAGGCTAAGAACACCACATCAATGGACCTTGATAATATCCCAGGATGCCTCCTAAATAGAATGTAGCATGACTTATTGTGACCTCTGGAGGCACTATTTAACAACAGCTTCCAGACAGGCTTTGTACCACATAGGTTCATAGGTTCATAGGTTCATACTAGGCTATCTGCCCAAGGGCATTTATAAGCCTAGCCCATAGTTATGTGGCTTTCGCCACCCCTTTAGTTTGAATAAAAACTATGCCTATCATTTTGCTGTGCCTCTGTCAAGCAGTGACACTGAAGTAATCCCTGGGGTATATCTGCAATCTCCCATCCATTGGTCAAGATTCCTCCTGAACAAGGCCAGAGAGGTGCTCTGCCTCACATGTACCGGGATTTTGTTCCACAACGAAGGACTGCAACAGTCATCCCTCTGCTCAAAGGTGGACCATCAATGAACCCTGGGAACTACAGTCCCATAAGTCTGACTAGTCTCAAATGCAAAGCCATGGAAAAAAATCTTGGATATGATTAATAATAACATAGAAAACCTTCAAACACTGGATCCAACTCAGTTTGGCTGTGAAAGGCAGAACATGCCTACTCAACCTGGTGGACTTCCTTGAAAAGGTCACCATGGCAGTGAATGAGGGCAAAATGGTACATTCTGCCTACCTTGACCTGGCTGAGGAATTTGATACAATACCCCACTTGGAAATTGTAAACAAACTCAAGGATTTAGGCATAAATCCCTATGTTACACATTGGATAGCCAGACGTCTCTCATATAGCACCTGGGAAGTTAGCATAAGGGAGAAAACCTCAACAAAGAGATTGGTCGATAGCGGAAACCCTCAGGGCTTTCTGCTGGGCCCTCTCCTTTTTGGTATTTACTTCTCAAAAGTGAAAATCAATTTCAAAGCCCTCTGGCTGACCAAGTTAGCAGATGGCTGCAAACTAGGAGCAGTCATAGAATCACCAAGACACCAACATCCTACAGGATAAACTAACACAAACAAATGACTGGTGCCAAATACCATGGTTCAAAACTCAGTGAAATGAAATGCATAATATCATATTTGGAATGTAGCCACGCTAAGGATTCAGTAATGCATGTGAATAGTAACCTGGCTTTTGACCAACGTGTCTAAGGTAGTAAGGAAATCATTTTATGTTTTTCAGTTTAAGCAAGGGCATGTCATCTAAGGCCCACATGAGATCTGCTATTGAGTACAATGCCTCTTTCAATATGTCCCTGATCAAGCACATGCAACAACTACAATATCCTTTAATGTTCCTCACAAAAAGAATGCAGCATGTAAGCTACATGTCCTATGCAGATCACTTCAAAGCCATATATTTATACTTTGTTTCCTATAGACTGAGAGACGATCTGTGACCAGCATAAAAGGCATCCTTTGAAAAAGCTCTAATAGACCTTTTGCACATCCACATAAGGAATAGCATCAGAATTACTCAATCTACAGACATGGACATTATTTGTAACTAGGGTATGTTGAAGGACAACTATGTGCTCAAAGAAATCCCCTCCTCTGGACCAGGCTTCCCATCCATTTTAAGCAATGTTCTTCCCTAACACTATTCTAGCAAAACCTGGACCATAGGATGGGGTCACCCCAGGTTTATTACCTATGTTTCTAATGGCCAGAGGCAGTTTGTAAATCATACCCTAATGTACATATTACATATGAGACATCATAATGGAAGAAGGTGAAATAACAGGGAAGTTGGTGCTTAAACCATTAGTGTTTTTTAAACGGGGCCCCAACATGAAGGGTATTATAGAGAGAACCCCAACACGTCAAAATGGTGATGAATTAAGAAAGAGTAGGAGATGTAACTATTGTCATTACATTTTAGAGGGTACTCAGATTGTACTTCTGGGGAGAGCTATTGCTGCCACATGTAAATGTAATTGTGTGAGTATAGGGCTAGTATATTTGTCACAATGCCAATGTTGTCAATGTTTCTATGTGGGTAAACCGTAGTGTAAGCTCCGGGAACAGATATATAAACAGATATATGATATCCACAAAAAGAAAGACATTAATGCCCTAGCTAGGTATATTATTAATTTTGCAGATCATTTCTTTAGATTGTTTTTTATTGAAGAAGGTTAGACCCAATATACATGCAGGACCCTGGCTAGCTTTTTTGGAAAAGAGGGAATTATTTTGATGATGTGTTTAAACTCTTATAGGTGGTCTGGTCTGAATGATAATATAACCATAGCCCCCATACTAAAATTAAAAGCTTTAACAAGATAACTTTGATTTACTTCTCTTTTATATTTTACATTGTTTTTACCTGTGGCAACATGTATTTGTATACTTGTTATTTTAATTAGTTGGTTTTGGAATTCATGGATTTGATTATTCAGTTATTATTATTTATGTCTGGTGATTATTCTAAACTTTAGTAATGCTGGGTTTTCTGTAATTTAGATAGGGCTATATTTATATATGTTTATACGTTTAAATGTAGGTAGGATTCTATCTCTTTAAATTAATTCGTTTTATAGAATTAGGGTTACCACCCATCCTGTTTACAGCGGAACATGCAGGGATTGAGCTACCTCATGCCGAATTGCCATAGAAAAGCTACAAATACTTCCATTTCTCCACAGCAATTCAGTTACATCCCCAATGGTGACCAACCTGGGCCTGCAAGAAGAGCTATTTCCTGTTAGGTCTGGGTGTTGTAAATTGTGCAGCAATTGGCTGCAACTTGTGAAGGGTGCAGAGATTTCCAACATCCAGGGGCCATTATCTTTAAAGTTATCTATATATGATGAGTTCTGTTTGCTTTCTGATCTGTCTTAAACGTAGAGGGCATTTTTATTACCTGTCAGGTTATTTATTTGCTATTAAGATTACTGAAGAGAATGAGTACAGGATACGCTTTCTTACTGGTAAGACAATGATGCCTAATGCACTATTTATAGTTCCTTTCAGAAAAAAACTTAAGTATAGCATCAATGTATTCAGTAGAGGGAATTGGTGAACAACAGAGACACCTGAACTGAAGAAAAAACAAAACAGGTGGCATTATAAAGTCCCTGATGCAGTTAAGACTTGTAGTGATATGGTGCTGTTGGTTTGGAACTGTTTTTGGCTACATGTTGTCCATTTGTTCCACATTATGAGAAGTAGTGTTCAATGTTTTGGAGATGAATGGTTGAGATTCATGGCTTTAATGGTTCAGCTGAAGATGCATAGCCAGTATTAGTAACCAGTGAACCGTATCTACAACAAGTTATATTTTTTATATTTTGCTTCATGTTTGTCAAACCAACAATGTAGCACTTGTGCACTTAAATCAGGTAGGTAATAACTTTTAGCATGAAAACTCTCAAGGACTGGTACCATGTCTCCTTTAAAATTCAAATATATCTTTGGTTGTAGTTTCAGTGTGTTGGCAAGTAGTGGGCTTCATAATTTCATTAAATGTTTTACCACTGATATAATGCTCTTGACTTGGTTAAATCTCTGCTAGTGGGCATTCTCGGCACTAATACTAACACCATACCTAGGTTTCGTCACCTGAAATATCTACAGCTGTAAGGTGCCCCCACATCAACACTCCTGTGGTGATGTCATGGTAGGGGTTGGGGCCAGTGTCATATTGGCCACACCCCATGTCCCTTTTTTTCTCACTTGAAAGTTGGCAACCCTATATAGAATCATCTCACTTTTTAAGATTATATATTTTCAGTTGACGTGTCTTTTTTACTAATGTGATGAAGTTTTTCATGTGGTAAAACAAAAGCACTTATTCCTTGTTTGTTATTTATAATAAATATATAAATTTCTTTGGGGTACGTTGCCATTGAGTGACTTTTTGTTTTTCAGAGCCTGAAATGTACTGTACTGTTGTCCTCCACTGCATTACCTGCTGTATATGCATACTTAAGAGTACATACACTGTTTCCAAGTACTGGAGTAGTGACATCTGGATTATGGTTGGGTGCCACATAATATGGTAGCACCTCACCCAGTGAAAGGGTATGTGTAACATCTGTGCCAATCCACTATGTAATTGTGATTGTGTTTGTAGGATACCTGAGTAATAATTTTTCTCACTGTGTCATCCTTCTGGAGGTCTAGTTATGGAACAGGATGAAGCCATCACCTCAGGCTCTGCCAGTTGTTGCCTCTGATGCTTAATCACTACTGGCCATCAGGTCTACCTCTGAGCAGAAGTAGAGGAAGATCTCACTGCTAGGGGTGACCTGCTGGCAATACTGGTGGCCTCCATGTTAACTCCTCAGGAAGGGTAAGGTGAAGGCTCCTTTTCTGGCAGTGGACCATTGGGGTCTACCCTGGTCTCCCAGCATCAGTTGTAGAGACTAAGCACTTCCAAAGTGTGCCAACAACTGGTTGTCTACCTCAGCAATATAGAGAGCCTTCTGGTGTTGTTTGTGGAGCAACATGAGCAGAAGCCTCTACTGATTGGGCTTCTGTGGAAACAACCAGCCATAACACCAACTTACCCATGCTAGCCTGCCTTCATTGCGAGGGCTGTCACATCAATTAAGTACCATACTGTAACACTGCTTTAGTTACAGTGGCACTTGTGACTGCAAACAAACCTCACTTTTGACACAGGAACCAGCTGTGAAAAGTAGTAAATATAAAAAAACAGCAAAGGTTCCAAGCACGTCTTATCTCAAAATATTTAATTGGTACAGAAAATATACAGGGTAAGTGCTTTCATGGACCAGCTTCGTTGAAAGAAGAGTTCTTAAGTAGGGGTTACAAGTGTGACACCATAGATGCACAGATTTCTGAAGCCTGGAAGGAGAGGATGGGTAGGTGTAGACCATTATTTAGCACTGACTCTAGGACAGAGCTTGGTCAGACTTCTAATCTGATGGATAATGGTGGATCCACAAATAATACTGTTGGCACTAAACTGAGAATGCCTTTGACATTTGCCAGCAATATTAATATGGTATGTGATGTCATTAAGACAAACTGGGACATTTTATTAACAGTACCCGAGTTACGAGGTGTTATCAATAACAAACCAGATTTTACGTTTAGAAATAACAGATCTTTAAAGAAACAACTATGTTATAGACCCCTGAGACACAGCACCCATGTGCAGTCAGAAAGAGTGGGCACGTTCACATGTAGAAGATATACAGCTTGTGCGTATATCTATTCATGAGGTCATTTTACACACCCACAGCTAGGTTTTGTTATTAATATTGATTTTTATGCTGACTGCCGTACCAAGAATCTAATGTATTTTAGTTTTTGTATGACATGCTAAGCATATTATATTGGCAAAATGAACAGACCCTTTAAAGATAGGATTTTAGAGCATCTCCGTAACATCAGGAACTCTAAAGAGTCTAATGCCTTAGCTATGCATGTGATGAAGGAAGGCTGTGAACATAGGTTTAAGTTTTTTGTTGTAGAAAGTTTACATGTCAATGTTAGAGAGGGAGACCTCAATAATAGAACTGAATCTGTTGAGCAGAAGTGGATACTAAAACTAAAATCTGATAGGTATCCCGGTTTAAGCCGCAGAGTTTCACTTAAACAATTTTTAAGAGCTAGACCATTGAAGCATTAGTAGGTTTTAATTAAGTTGAATCAGATGCTTTGTAGTTAAACACTTTTTATTTAGGTTTTTTATTAGGATTTTTGAGTTTTTAACTAAATATGTAGACATGCTTTTTTATAAATGAGATGGTTATATTTATTCTCATCTATCAGTCCAAGCATATCAGTAACCACAAGTTTTATATATATGTTTTTTGTACATTTGTATTTATTAATGCTAATTATTACATCACTTTCAGGCTTGATTTGTATTGGATGAAACAGGTTTAAATGTTGAGTAACTGCTGACATGCTCAATTATGGTCTGATGAAGCGGAGCTTTAGTCCGTGAAAGCGCTTACCCTGTATATTTTCTGTACCAATTAAATATTTTGAGCTAAGCCGTGTTTGGAACCTTTGCTGTTTTTTTATATAGTGGCACTTGGCCTAGTCCTACTTCTTCTATTAGTGCTATGATTTACCTTCACAATTTCGACAAGCACATCCCTGAAACAGCTTCTGTGAATTCCAAACTGCGA